>NC_086447.1:154718004-154958004 GCF_028390025.1 Pseudophryne corroboree
GCTCGGGTTAACCGAGCAAGGCGGGAAGATCCGAGTCGCTCGGCCCCGTGTAAAAAAAACTGAAGTTCGGGCGGGTTCGGTTTCCGAGGAACCGAACCCGCTCATCTCTAATGTATTGTGTGTAGTAATGTAATGCACGCTTCTAATTTATGCAGGAAGATATGCTTAGAGCAAATTAGTGCAGAACCATTAGGTATTGCTTTACGTATTACATCATAGAAGATTACACATATTATTGTTTGCCCTCCGTGCATTCGAGTGATGAATGGTGGACCATAGCCACCCCCTCGCTCAACAGCAACTGATATTGGCCATAGAGCCCTCTATCTCACACAGCGTGGAACTGGAAGGGAGCCAAGTGATAGTTATACCTGTTGCACAATTTCCCTCCACCACGTGGAGTGGAGTTACAGTGTGGCAGGTAGTATTTATGTAAACTGTTTGCCAGATAAGTGATCAGTAATATTAATTACCAGATTAGCTTACACTATGATAATAAGTAATATTTTGGGACTCAACTGATCTCGTTATTTAGAGTAAAATACTTTGACTACAGAAAAGTGTCTCTTTTTATGTCGTATATGGTGATATTTCTACTGTTCATACTCTGCTCATGTTTCAAAGTACCCAAACCAGGAGACTTGTACAGGTTAGTTTCTAAATTCATGGAGAGGGTGTGCACATAGGCCCTCATTAAGATCCCGTTGGATCTGCATCCTGATGCGCAAAGTACCAATGTACGGTACTTTGCGCATGCACAGGACCCGTGCGCGAACAGGTCCTATGATGTAGGTAGTAGACCGTCATCAGGCTGTCAGTGATCAACAGTCTGATGCCATTTTTTGAGATAATGGAGGCGTGTTGCTGCTGCTTAAAGGGAGGGAAGAGGCCAGGGATCTCATTCGTTGGACAGAGATTTCCTGGCCTCTGCAACGGGCGGCTTGCATGTCTCCATGAGTTTTGCAAGCCGCCCGATGGTGAGTCAGTGATTCAATGCCTAGGACGCAGGTCGGATCACTACTACAGCAGGAGGCATCTACTTGTAAAAGTTGCCTCTTGCTGCAATAACATACAGAGCTCAGGAAGCAGCAGTGATAGCCACTCCATCCACATCTGATTTAGCCCCATAGACAGGAACAACATTAGAAATTTCAGCAGAATTTTGTACCTGCTCCTCTTTTCAGTGCCATTCTACGCAGAATTGAACTCGATGGACAATTTGTCTTTTTTCAACCTCAAAAACTATGCTAGAATTGCACATGGCACCCAAGATGGCACATAAGGAGCCATTCTGGTTCCGCTGATTTTGCTATTCATACAGTAAATAACCTACAGACGGAGCCACGCTAATCGTGGCTACGTCTGCGCCTGGCGAGGCAGACCGATGGCAGTGAATGGGGGATGCATGCGTCGTAGATGCGCACTCACCCCATTCAACGTAACCATGAACGTCAATGAGCATGGCTCCATCTGTACCAATTAAAGTGACAGAAGATGGTGGCTCCTGACAACTCGTCAATATAATGTAATGGGGAGGAGGTCAGATATATTACTACCATTACAGAAGTATTAACTAGGAATGAAGGCTTAATTATAATTAGAACATGTTAGAATGCTTTATGCAATATACAACACATACAGTAGATTACATTAAAGTAAGTTGTTTTCGGGTGAACACACATTTTAACCCTTTTCTCTCCCCACAGGGTTTTCAGAATACTGCAAGCCTAAGAGTAAATGTGTATTTGAAAGTGAATTAGTTTTCTATGTGTATACCAACAGGCAAGATTATTATTTAGCATTCCCCTGGAAAATAACATAAGCCACTAGAGAAATCTAAATATAAATTAACATGCTCTCTTAATAACCATATTCAGGAAAATAACAAGATAACTCATTTGCCTTTCTCGGAATACCTTGTAAAATGGAAATCAGGAAGGGTTTGACATGTTGTCTAAATATAAACTGATCTCAACATAATGCCTGTCAATCACGTATTGCATGTGTTTCTGGCCTACATACTGAGTAAGGATAACAAACACAATGTACTGTAATCAACTACAAATATGGTACAATTGATTAAAAGGGATTGTCTGGTTTAAAGCAATCCCTCCCCTTTTCAGATTCTAGGGGAGATGTATCATTCCTTGGAGAGATATTAAGTACCAACCAATCAGCTTCTCACTGTTATTTTAAAGGCGGTGCTTGCAAAAAGACAGAAGCTGATTGGTTGTTACTTCGGGCCAGATGTACTAAGCCTTGAAAAGTGATAAATTTCACGGTGATAAAGTACCAACCAACCAGCTCCTGTCATTTTAAAAACCCAGCCTGTACTATGGCAGTTAGGAGCTGATTGGCTGGTACTTCTTCACCCTGAAATGGATCACTTTTCAAGGTTTAGTACATCTATCTCTACCCAAGGCTTC
Source organism: Pseudophryne corroboree (assembly GCF_028390025.1). Taxonomy (NCBI): domain Eukaryota; kingdom Metazoa; phylum Chordata; class Amphibia; order Anura; family Myobatrachidae; genus Pseudophryne; species Pseudophryne corroboree. The sequence goes on from NC_086447.1 coordinate 154,720,431, forward strand.
ATACATCTCCCCCAGTATGTCCTGTCCCTTGCAGCAATTATCTGAATACTTGCCTATTTTTCGTTGCCTGGATGGAGAAGTTTGTGGCAATTTGGGAGTCATGGTGAGATGGATCACATGATCAAGCCCCCAGAACACTCACATCAGTGAAGGAGTGAGCTGAATATTGGGGAAGTCCATGTAAATTGTGCGTTTCCCGTACATTCCGGGACATTAGGCAAATATGATGCAGTCATTCCACCATTACATTATATGCAGAAATTCTGCACTATTTTGAACACTTTTCAGATTTCGGTACTGAAGGACTTGATGGAGACGAGATATGACAGCTGCTGGCTACGGAAATGCTGATTGGACAGATGACAACCAATAAAATAGTACTTTCCCATCAATGACTAATCACGCTGTCTAATCTTCCATTCTTGAAACCTTCTCTCCAGGGTACAAAACTGTGTATAACACTGATGAATGGTTTCGGTATGATTGGCCAACACTTATGCTGCATAATTACTATCAAGTCAGAGAATACCGACACGGTGTAATGCTACTGTTTTAAAGGATTTTAGCAGTGTCAACATTATAATTTAAACATGATGGCAATGCATCATGTTTAAAGTTAGAATGCCGACATAGTCAAACTGCTTAAATAATATCACTACCCCATCAACATTCTGCAGTTTACATTACTCAGTCAACATTCTGACTGTCCACTGTGTTACTGTCAACTATTTATTGGTTTCCCCTGTCATACCCCCAAGATGTTGCTACATAGGGGTCCTCTAACTAAGAAATGTGGAGGGCTGTTCTGAAGTGGACAACTCTGTATGATAGGTTTAGGCATAATAAAACCAATATGTCAATATGTCGACATTCAGAATGTCAATAAGATTTGAATGTTGACATGATTTGGATGTCAATGTTCAAAATGTCAACATGGGTGTTGTATCGACTGTTGACATTCAAAATGCCGACACTCACAATGTTGACATTGACTAACACACCCATAAGACACCCTATATCCATGAATCTGCATGCCCACTTCTCAGTCACCACCCAGGATGGCCAATGCATTTCCAATGTACTTCTTTGTGTGTGCATCTGAAATTGCACACCTGACAAACACAGTTGTAGTGGTACACATGCGTGGTGCAACGTAGACCCATGCACAGCAAACAAATATTACTCAACTCTGTGAACACGGGCCCTCATTCCGAGTTGATCGCTCGCTAGCTGCTTTTAGCAGCAATGCAAACGCTAGGCCGCCGCCCTCTAGGAGTGTATCTTAGCTTAGCAGAAGTGCGAACGAAAGATTAGCAGAATTGCTCGAAAATCTTTTCCTGCAGCTCCAGACCTACTCCTAGATTGCGATCACCTCAGTCCGTTTAGTTCCTGGTTTGACGTCACAAACGCGCCCTGCGTTCGGCCAGCCACTCCTCCGTTTCTCCAGCCACTCCTGCATTTTAGCCTGACACGCCTGTGTTTTTTAGCACACTCCTGGAAAATGGTCTGTTTCCGCCCAGAAACACCCACTTCCTGTCAATCACACACCGATCAGCAGAGCGACTGAAAAGCGTCGCTCAAGCTTTTGTAAAACTACAAAGTTCTGTGTGAAAGTACTTAGCGCATGCAGATTTTTCATCTGATCGCTATGCTGCGAAAAACGGCAGTGAGCGATCAACTCGGAATGAGGGCCACTGGGAGTAATTCAGACCTGATCGCTGCAGCAAATTTGTTAGCAGTTGGGCAAAACCATGTGCAGTGCAGGAGGGGCAGATATAACGTGCAGAGAGAGTTAGATTTGGATGGGTTATATTGTTTCTGTGCAGGGTAAATACTGGCTGCCTTATTTTTACACTGCAATTTAAATTTCAGTTTGAACACACCCCACCCAAATCTAACTCTCTCAGCACATGTTAACCCCCCCCCCCCTCCCCTGCAATGCACAGGCAGGAGAAAATGGCAGTATAATGGTTGGTGCTTTACCTTTCTCCATTTTATCTCCAAGCATTGACTCATCTCCCCCCTCAGACCCTGAGAGCGCATCTCTGCCATTCTTAGCTATTCTTTCATAGCTTACTGAACAACAAACAGCCACTATGCAATAAAAACCACCCACTCTTATAGTGTTCAGTATCCATTTTGGTCCATGCTTATGAATGATATACTCCAGCTGTGATGTTGAGATGGAACAATACAAATTTCCTATCTGGGAAAAAAACACTATTGTATCAGCTGCTGCATAACTGGTGGAATCCTATTTTAAATGACTTAGCTGCTTTTAAACCTTTCCTTCTGTCTCTAACATTGAAGGAAAATAGTAATTCCTATAATGGAATCCTAACAATATCAACAATTACCACATTTCTTCAAACATCATCTTCTACCCTTGCTTACAGATCAATAGATCAATAACTTCATTTGAGACTTTGCCAATCATCTTCAATATGTAAATTGACAGTTAGGAGCTGATTGGCTGGTGCGTTATCACCTTGCACTTATCACTGCTTTATCACTTCTCCGAGCTTAATACATCTGCCTCTTTACTATGCTAGAAACATGCGTCTTCCTAATTTCCATGCAGCTCCTAAGCTTTACATCAGGGGTGGGGAAAAAATTTTCTACCAAGGGCCATTTGGATATTTATAAAATCCTTCGGGGGCCATACAAAAATGATCAACTAAAAAATTAGCTTGCCCACAGTAGTTATGCCCCAAGTCAGTAGTTATGCCCCCAGTAGATATGCCCCCAGTCACTTGTTGTGCCCAATTAGATATGCCCCCAGTCAGTTGTTATGCCCCATTAAATATGCCCCCTAGTAGCACCGCTTACACACACATATTAAAAGGAAAAAAAACAATATTCACCAGCCCCGCTCCTGCTTCCGGACCGTTGCCCTTCGCCCGGCCGCCCGCTCCTCAGAACTATGGAACAGACATCTTGACATCTCTCCCATAGCACTGCACAGCCGCACATGCACACTGCCAGAGCCGGAAAGCCGGAGTTCAGGAGTGAGCTCCTGCCTCCAGCTGCTGATGAGGGGAAGAAGTCGGGTGCCCGCTAGTAACAAAATCTCAGCGGGCGCCCGGTATCTCCCTTGGTTAGGTGAGCCTGGCCGGGCCGACTCAAGAGGCTCTGCGGGCCTTATACGGCCAGCGGGCCTGAGGTTCCCCACCCCTGCTTTACATAGTGTTTCACTTTCTAGCAAAGACACTGGCTGAAGTAAAAATATAAGGAGATCTACTGAAATCTTTCACCCAGAGGACTTGACCGATCCACTATAGCCACCAATCCCATCTGTATCAGAATCAAGGCAAATGCATACAAATTACTGTCAGGTCTTTTTTTTTCTCCTTTACATATTTGGGGGTAATGTCTGAAACTTCAGGGGTTGGACACAGTGTCGGACTGGAGCATGAAGGGCCCACCAGGGGTATGCAGTGGTGGGGCCCATGATTACAGGTATGGCCAGCCTCCAAAGGGGGTGTGGCCAGCCACCACAGAGGCTTGGCTAACCATTATAGAGTACCTGGTCTGGACTCCTTGATAATTTATATAGTATTTAATGCTAGTGCATGCATGATAATGTGCCAGATTAATGACAGCAATGCACTGTAGAGAATACATCATAATCCTGTGCAGTATAAGGTAACATATGTATAATATATAATTCAAGTGCACAGTCTAGAACCTGATCCCTAGAGGAGGAGGGGCCCCCAGGCAGTGGGGCCTACCGGTGGTTTCCCCTGTACCCCTGTATGTCAGTTCGAGCCTGGTTGGACATAACTTGAGAATCTCACCTGATAAACTATGTAAATTGAATCCCTGTTTCTCCAAATATGTTTTACTCCCATTTCCTGTTCCTTCAACAACCCAATCATAAAAAAATAATGTATCAGACATATAAATTTCATGGCCACCTGGCAACTGGCAGCAGACTGTAAATCCCCCCTCACTCCCCTCTTCTTATAAGGCAGTAATAAACCATGTCTGTTTTATATAGTGCATGGAATATATGCCTTGTTTTCTGAGCATAACTATTCACATTCTTTCTGCAAGACTTGATGGAAATACAGCCCATACACTTTCTACTGTACAGTAGTAGTTACTATTTCTTTTATAATCTACAGTACCTAGTCTGATGGGTCCATTCCTAGTTCTCTCCTCGCAACTTCACCTGTTACCCTTCCCAAATGCAAGCTTTAAAATACAATGCAATAAGCCTGCATTATTTTGTTTAAATGTTTTCCTAAACCTTTGCATAAGGAATTGTTAAAATAAATGAATATCAGCGAAATCTGATTGTTGAGCACGGAGACACTGCATGGAATAGGACGCACAGTTAGAATGTTTGTGGGCATTGTTGGGAGATAACAGGGAGATGGAGAAATTGTCGCGAACATGTCACTGAAAGCAGTTGTGTTGAGTGTTGCACAGCTGCTCACGCAGGAGGCAATACTCAGATGGAAAAACTGCACCTGCCATAGAACTAATGCAAGTTTGGTTGGTGCAACCTATGGTGTGCTCAGGGTTGGACTGGCCCACAGGGGAACAGGGGAAACCACCGGTGGGCCCCACTTCCTGGGGTCCCTCCTCCTCCTCTAGGGAATCAGGTTCCAGACTATGCACCTGAATTATAATTATGCATATATTACCTTATATTGCACAGGACTATGGTGTATTCTCTACAGTGAATTTCTGTTATTAATCTGGTACATTATAATGCATGCACTAGCAGTCCATGCACTCTTTAATGGTTTGCCAAAACTCTGAAGTTTGGCCACACCCCTAAAAAATGCATTTCCCCGGTGGGCCCTTAATGCCCCAGTCCGACACTGGGTGTGCTGATGGTCAGTCTAAATATGCACAGTGACGGAAATGCACTGGCTTAAGTCGCTGCAAGTGGGCATCTCAACTGCTTAAACATAGGATGCAGCATTAGCAAAAAGATGCAGACGCTATTAAAAGACACAGCTGTAGCTAAGTCTGAGTCTGTTTCTAAATCAAGCCCTTAGTGCAGCATTGGGTATCAGTTGGAAGCATGAATGAATGTACTGTGGGCCAGATTCATGTTTGGAAGTAGAGCAAAAAAGTACATAACTTTGTATTTGGAACAAACCATTGTGCAATGCAAGGGGAGCATATACATTTATATATTTTCTGTGCAGGGTAAATACTGGCTGCATGTAGCCCACATATGTTACACAGCTTTATTTTTACACTGCAATGTAGATTTCAGTTTGGACATACTCCCCGCAAATCAAAATCTCTCTGCACATGTTACATCTGCCCCACCTGTAGTGCAACATGGTTTTGCCCAGTTGCCTTCTTTTTTGCTTTACTTACAAACATGAATCAGACCCTGTGGACGAATTAAGTGCAACTGTACAAATAGAGATGTAGCATGTCCTACACAAATTGGCAACTTGTTTTTTGGTTTGGGTTCTCAACATGAAGAAACAGCGTATTATAAGCACTCTTCGTTGAAATGTGTCTGCTTAAGTCCCGACACTTATTCCTTCTGCTGTAGGCTGCAGTGGTTATGCTGTTAGTGGATTATTTGTATTAACGCTGATTTTCATTGGTGCTGTGAAAATCTGACCTACTTCATTTGTGTTGGGTTCCCAAATTAGGAGATACAGTACAGTAGAATTTTTATTTCCACATATGTTAGCATCACTTGTGTATTATAATACTTGTATTTTCCTAAAGAATATTGAAGTCATGAAATAACTAAGCACCTATTATACTTGATGGTACTGCTAAAGCCTCATTTATACAGACATACTTTACAGGAGATTTTACATATATTAATGTCACTTGTGTGTTTAATTATCTTTCTCTTTTTCTAGCCTGTGTGACATTATGACACCAGAATGGATGCGTAACAAAAACATCAAGGATGAAGGAAATCTGTTCCTGTTCCATGTGCCCTTGGAAGGAAAATGAAAACCCTCGCATTAACAACGAATAGCACATTTTGAAATACAGCCCTCCCCTTCCCATAGTAATAACTAGGCCAGTCATCAATGTTCTTGCTTCCCTATCATCCCATGGTCCAATCTGTGCATCTGTAGCTCAGACAAAGCAAAGCCCTGTATAAAGTACAAAGTAGAGATATGCGGCGGACACTTTTCGGGTTTTGTGTTTTGGTTTCGGATCTGGATCTCCATTCGTGTTTCGGATCTGGATTGGTTTTGTCAAAACCACCCTTTCGGGTTTTGGATTAAACATAAAAACAGCTAAAATCACAGAATTTGGGGGTATTTTTGATCCTACGGTATTATTAACCTCAATAACATTAATTTTCACTCATTTCTAGTCTATTCTGAACACCTCACACCTCACAATATTGTTTTTAAGCCAAAAGGTTGATTCAAGGTAGCTGGATGACTAAGTTAAGCGACACAAGTGGGCGGCACAAACACCTGGCCCATCTAGGAGTGGCACTGCAGTGGCAGACAGGATGGCAGTTTTAAAAACTAGGCCCCAAAGAGCACATAATGCAAAGAAAATAAAAGAGGTGCAAGATGGAATTGTCCTTGGGCCCTCCCTCCCACCCTTATGTTGTTTAAACACGACATGCACAGTTTAATAAACATATAATTTCTAGAGATGAGCGGGTTCGGTTCCTCGGGATCCGAACGCCCAAACCCCCCCCCCCCACCGAACTTCACCTATTTTACACGGTTCCGAGGCAGCCTCTGATCTTCCCGCCTTGCTCGGTTAACCAGAACGTGCCCGAACGTCATCATCCCGCTGTCGGATTCTCGTGAGATTCGTATTCTATATAAGGAGCCGCGCGTCGTCGCCATTTTCACTCGTGCATTGGAGATTGAACGGAGAGGATGTGGCAGCGTTCTCTCCCAGAAAAGCGCCATAATCTGTGCTCAGTGTGCTGCAAATATCTGTGCTCAGTGTGCTGCAAATAATCTGTGCTCAGTGTGCTGAAAATATCTACGTTCTCTGCCTGAAAACGCTCCATATCTGTGCTCAGTGTGCTGCAAATATCTGATCAGTGTGCTGCATTGTGGGGACTGGGGACCACCAGTATATAATAATTATAGTAGTACAGTACAGTAGGCCATTGCTGTATCTTGCAGCTCTGTGTCACTGCAAGTATCCATTCCATATCTGTGCGGCATTTTTGTGAGCAGTATATATAGTATTACAGTGCAGCATTTTGGTGACCCAACAGTATATAGTTGTGTACAGTAGGCCATTGCTGTATCTTGCAGCTCTGTGTCACTGCAAGTATCCATTCCATATCTGTGCAGCATTTTTGTGAGCAGTATATATAGTATTACAGTGCAGCATTTTGGTGACCCAACAGTATATAGTTGTGTACAGTAGGCCATTGCTGTATCTTGCAGCTCTATGTCACTGCAAGTATCCATTCCATATCTGTGCTGCATTTTTGTGAGCAGTATATATAGTATTACAGTGCAGCATTTTGGTGACCCAACAGTATATAGTTGTGTACAGTAGGCCATTGCTGTATCTTGCCGCTCTGTGTCACTGCAAGTATCCATTCCATATCTATGCAGCATTTTTGTGAGCAGTATATATAGTATTACAGTGCAGCATTTTGGTGACCCAACAGTATATTGTTGTATACAGTAGGCCATTGCTGTATCTTGCCGCTCTGTGTCACTGCAAGTATCCATTCCATATCTGTGCAGCATTTTTGTGAGCAGTATATATAGTAATACAGTGCAGCATTTTGGTGACCCAACAGTATATAGTTGTGTACAGTAGGCCATTGCTGTATCTTGCAGCTCTGTGTCACTGCAAGTATCCATCCATTCCATTTTCTTCCAGTGATTTGGACCAATAATACCATTGATTAGAACGAATAATTCCAGTGATTTTGTCATTTTCTTCTAGTGATTTGGACCAATAATACCATTGATTAGAACAAATAATTCCAGTGATTTTGTCATTTTCTTCCAGTGATTTGGACCAATAATACCATTGATTAGAACGAATAATTCCTGTGATATTGAGGTGTTTGTGTCGCTTAGCTTAGCAGTCCAGCGACCACAGTGCTCCTCTTTTTCTCTTTTCTTTGCATCATGTGCTGTTTGGGGCCAATTTTTTTGAAGTGCCATCCTGTCTGACACTGCAGTGCCACTCCTAGATGGGCCAGGTGTTTGTGCGGCCCTCTTGGGTCGCTTTGCTTAGTCATCCAGCGACCTCGGTGCAAATTTTAGGACTAAAAATAGTATTGTGAGGTGTGAGGTGTTCAGAATAGACTGAAAATGAGTGGAAATTATGGTTATTGAGGTTAATAATACTTTGGGATCAAAATGACCCCCAAATTCTATGATTTAAGCTGTTTTTGAGGGTTTTTTGAGAAAAAACACCCGAATCCAAAACACACCCGAATCCGTCAAAAAATTTTCAGGGAGGTTTTGCCAAAACGCGTCCGAATCCAAAACACGGCCGCGGAACCAAAACCAAAACACAAAACCCGAAAAATTTCCGGTGCACATCTCTAATAATTTCAGCGACAGGTGGTCCCTCTGGAAAAAGCTTGCCAAGTTCTCCGAATCATAGGTAGCTACAAACATACCACCTCCTTCTTTGATAACTTTTCACATTATAAGAAGAGGCAAGAGGAAGAGGACAGTGTCAAGAAGGTGATTAAAAATTAGAGAGGCACATGCAATCAGGAACAACACACAGGCTTTCACCTCCACTGCTATATTGGTGTGGAACGGAAAGATCTTCAACCAAGCAAATATTTATTATATTACTCTACTGGACACATTACTGGACAAACTAAAAAACTAGGGGCCAAAGCCTCCGAATTTGTACCCCCTTCCCCATTTTCAGGGATTAAGATAATCTTGGATTTAATGCTAGGATGCAAATAAAATAAACTGGTGTATACCACAGGATCAAGATTGGATATTTTCCCCTCAACGGAATCTGGAGACTTATTTTGTGAAAATCTTGTGGGGGGGTTTTCTTCCCATTTTTTTATTGCATTTTTATTTACATATTTTGTGGCAGATGCCTTATTTCTGTTTTTCACAGCTCCCAGTTACATGCATGTGAGCATACCTGTGTGTCTTGTTTATTTTATTCATATTTTATTTTTAAATAAAGCAGCCCCTTGGATGTTTTAGCAGCCCCTCCTGAGCCCCCACAGCAGCCCCGGATGGGGCAAGTTGAGTTCGGGTGGGTTTGGTACAGTAGTAAGCAGGACTGTGCAGTGAATTTTTTGTTATTGAGCCCCTGCCCTAGTGGAGCTTACAACTCTACAGTCGAAAATCATTTCATACTATAAGTAGGACTGTGTGAGGAAGCAATACTAACCTCTATGCCCACAGCATGCCTCAGCCTGGCAAGCCAGACATCTTCCTGGCTGTAAGCCACCATGAGACTCCATACTGGGCCTTATTCAGTAACTGTTTGTGCCTCACAGGAGCTCCTGGCTCATCCAGTGCAGCAGTGCAATGGAAAGCTGATGCAATGCAAGATGCAAGATCACTGAAACTCTGTTCTTCTAACACCGCAAGGTCTTGCGATAACCCTATGTAGCCCTTAGGAAAAGAATCCTGTACAACAAATGCACATCATGTAAATAAATAATCCCAAAATGTGGAACATTAATAATAAATCAAAATTAAGGTTGACTAATTGGAGCCATTCATTTGAGTGAGCCCCAAACATGAAATAATTAAGAAACTCTCTCTAATGATCTGGCAGAAAACCTCTCTTTTACCTCTCCGGAAGTTGTGCTGGATTATGATTATGTTTCTTCTGAGTCTGACTGACTTTGGCCACAAATGTGGTCTCATTGGAAAACACTACATCAAAATTGCAATTTCCATTTCCACCTTTGCAGCTATATGTTTTCACAAATCTGTTTGTGATGTTGAAGCTTGTTTCATATGTTGCTCTAGGCTTTAATTTAAATTTAGGATCAAGTACAGCAGCACCCCTGGAATTATACGGCAGCACGCCTGGACTTATACAGTATAGGCAGCATTCCTGGAGAATTACACAGCACAGCAAACAGGCCAAAGCACCCCTGGACTTAAATGGCAGGGGGCAGCACCCCTGGACTGATAGGGCAGAGGGGCAGCACCCCATATAGGGCAGCACCCCTGGAATGATGTGGCAAAGAAAAGACGTGCAAGATGGAATTGTCCTTGGCCCCTTCCACCCACCCTTATGTTGTATAAACAGGACATGCACTCTTTAACAAATCAATAATTTCAGCGACAGGGTCTGCCACACGACTGTGGCTGAAATGATTGGTTTGTTTGGGCCCCCACCAAAAAAGAATCAATTAATCTCTCCTTGCACAAACTGGCTCTACAGAGGCAAGATGTTGTCCTTATCCTCAGATCCCCCCTTCAGTGTTTACATCCTCATCCTCACAGAGAAATAATATTCAAACAAACCATAATCATTTAGGTGTCAGTGGACTGCTTACGCTATTACCCAAAGTTTCTGAACTAGATATATTGTGGGCCCCAAAGCAAAAGTTTGTAAGTGCCCCTGTGTACCACCCAATGGTGAAAAATGTATGTAACACATGTAACATTGACAGGGAAGATGGGCCCCTCCTTGCTTTGGGCCCCATAGCAGCTGCACTCCCTGCAACTATGGTAGCTACGTTCTTGTATATAACACATGTAACTGTGACAGGGAAGATGGGCCCCTCTCAGCTCTGGGCCCCATAGCAGCTACACTCCCTGCACCTATGGTAGCTACACCCTTGTATATAACACATGTAACTTGGGGGTAATTCAGAGATGAACGCAGACTGCTGCATGCACAGCCAGATTTGTGTTCATCTCTGCACATGCTGGGGGACACCCAGCACAGGGCAAGGCCGTCCAGCCTGTGCGAGGCCGTTCCCCGATGCATCCACAATTAGATTGCGGAGGCATCGGATCTAAGGTTGACCCCTGGCAGTCTGCAGCTTTTTTATTTTTTTCAGAGTATCTGCGTGTGACGTCACCATTTTCCCAGCACCGCCCCCACAACGCTGTAACCCCGCCCCGCAATGCCTGCGTCTGTGAATCACATTGCAGCCGCATCCTTCAGGGATGTGGCCGCAATGTGTAAGGTCGTCGGTACGCATATGCTGATCACTTGGATGCGGCCGCTGTGAGCAACCGCGCGGCTGTGTCTAGTTCTGAATGAAAGCCTATGACAGGGAAGGTGGGCTCTCGCATCTCTTGGCCCCATAGCAGCTGCAGTCTGTACTGCTACTGGGAAGAGCTATTATTTATTACTAGGGCCTATACTAATTTATTATTTTATTATGGGTCAACATCAATTTATTATTTTGTTACAGGTCATTACTATTTGATTTATATTGGTGGCAAACTGGCAATAATTATTTACGACAAATTAAATACTATTTGCATAAGTTGTCAGATCCAATGTGTACGACAACGCAGCAGCAACGCGTTTACCGTTCACCTCCGAATCCGACCCTGTAAGGTATCAAAATTGCAGCATGTATGCAGCAATAGCAAGTATGCCATTCCGGGAGTTAGGATTTATTATCGATCCTAATTAACTAGCAACGTGTGATATCTGACTAGAGTTATTCAACATGCGACCCTCAAGGTAAAAAAAAAAGCCTGACATTTTAAATAAATGACTAAAATACATTTTCCCTTTCAGTTTGCTTTAAAATAATGATACAGTGCAGTGTGTGTAAGTGTGCAGTCTTTCACTGTGCAAGACGCAGTTTGCAGCCATTTTGTTCCAAAACGAAATATAGGTCTATCTGCTGCACAATATTTGTGCACTGTTTTCAGCCAGGTCTCCAGTATCTGGTTTAAATCAAACTCCTCTAGTTTATGTAAAGCTTCCAAGTCCCACATATTATATGATCCAGCTTTGATCTCACTGAGACGTCTGTCTTCACGAAAAGCCACGAGCCATGGGACAGCTGGATACAACATCAAACTGGCGTGACAGATTGGAAATGACAGCTCAGTCAGGTCTCCTCAGCTTTACCTGCAGATATGGCTGGGAATCCACACATACACTGTAATTCTCTGCCACGTGTGAAACTGAGGACTGAAGTCTCAGCAGACTGTGCTAGAGCTGCAGGTGTACTGCTATATTATTTCACAATCAGTTGGGGGGTCCATGCAGACAAAGGGCTGCCTATCACCATAGATAGTCTTCATCTGGGTATTTTTTAGTGATGTGCACCGGACATTTTTCGGGTTTTGTGTTTTGGTTTTGGATTCGGTTCCGCGGCCGTGTTTTGGATTCGGACGCGTTTTGGCAAAACCTCCCTGAAATTTTTTTGTCGGATTCGGGAGTTTTTTTACAAAAACCCCTCAAAAACAGCTTAAATCATAGAATTTGGGGGTCATTTTGATCCCATAGTATTATTGACCTCAATAACAATAATTTCCACTCATTTTCAGTCTATTCTGAACACCTCACACCTCACAATATTATTTTTAGTCCTAAAATTTGCACCGAGGTCGCTGGATGACTAAGCTAAGCGACCCAAGTGGCCGACACAAACACCTGGCCCATCTAGGAGTGGCACTGCAGTGTCAGACAGGATGGCACTTCAAAAAAATAGTCCCCAAACAGCACATGATGCAAAGAAAAAAAGAGGCGCAATGAGGTAGCTGTGTGACTAAGCTAAGCGACCCAAGTGGCCGACACAAACACCTGGCCCATCTAGGAGTGGCACTGCAGTGTCAGACAGGATGGCACTTCAAAAAAATAGTCACCAAACAGCACATGATGCAAAGAAAAAAAGAGGCGCAATGAGGTAGCTATGTGACTAAGCTAAGCGACCCAAGTGGCCGACACAAACACCTGGCCCATCTAGGAGTGGCACTGCAGTGTCAGACAAGATGGCAGATTTAAAAAAGAGTCCCCAAACAGCACATGATGCAAAGAAAAAAAGAGGTGCACCAAGGTCACTGGATGGCTAAGCTAAGCGACACAAGTGGCCGACACAAACACCTGGCCCATCTAGGAGTGGCACTGCAGTGTCAGACAGGATGGCACTTCAAAAAAATAGTCCCCAAACAGCACATGATGCTAAGAAAAAAAGAGGCGCAATGAGGTAGCTGTGTGACTAAGCTAAGCGACGCAAGTGGCCGACACAAACACCTGGCCCATCTAGGAGTGGCACTGCAGTGTCAGGCAGGATGGCAGATTTAAAAAATTGTCCCCAAACAGCACATGATGCAAAGAAAAAAAGAGGTGCACCAAGGTCGCTGGATAGCTAAGCTAAGCGACACAAGTGGCCGACACAAACACCTGGCCCATCTAGGAGTGGCACTGCAGTGTCAGGCAGGATGGCACTTCAAAAAATAGTCCCCAAACAGCACATGATGCAAAGAAAAAAAGAGGCGCAATGAGGTAGCTGTGTGACTAAGCTAAGCGACCCAAGTGGCCGACACAAACACCTGGCCCATCTAGGAGTGGCACTGCAGTGTCAGACAGGATGGCACTTCAAAAAAATAGTCCCCAAACAGCACATGATGCAAAGAAAAAAAGAGGCGCAATGAGGTAGCTGTGTGACTAAGCTAAGCGACCCAAGTGGCCGACACAAACACCTGGCCCATCTAGGAGTGGCACTGCAGTGTCAGACAGGATGGCACTTCAAAAAAATAGTCCCCAAACAGCACATGATGCAAAGAAAAAAAGAGGCGCAATGAGGTAGCTATGTGACTAAGCTAAGCGACCCAAGTGGCCGACACAAACACCTGGCCCATCTAGGAGTGGCACTGCAGTGTCAGACAGGATGGCAGATTTAAAAAAGAGTCCCCAAACAGCACATGATGCAAAGAAAAAAAGAGGTGCACCAAGGTCGCTGGATGGCTAAGCTAAGCGACACAAGTGGCCGACACAAACACCTGGCCCATCTAGGAGTGGCACTGCAGTGTCAGGCAGGATGGCACTTCAAAAAAATAGTCCCCAAACAGCACATGATGCAAAGAAAAAAAGAGGCGCAATGAGATAGCTGTGTGACTAAGCTAAGCGACCCAAGTGGCCGACACAAACACCTGGCCCATCTAGGAGTAGCACTGCAGTGTCAGACAGGATGGCACTTAAAAAAAATAGTCCCCAAACAGCACATGAAGCAAAGAAAAAAAAGAGGCGCAATGAGGTAGCTGTGTGACTAAGCTAAGCGACCCAAGTGACCGACACAAACACCTGGCCCATCTAGGAGTGGCACTGCAGTGTCAGACAGGATGGCACTTCAAAAAAATAGTCCCCAAACAGCACATGATGCTAAGAAAAAAAGAGGCGCAATGAGGTAGCTGTGTGACTAAGCTAACCGACGCAAGTGGCCGACACAAACACCTGGCCAACTAGGAGTGGCACTGCAGTGTCAGGCAGGATGGCAGATTTAAAAAATAGTCCCCAAACAGCACATGATGCAAAGAAAAAAAGAGGTGCACCAAGGTCGCTGGATAGCTAAGCTAAGCGACACAAGTGGCCGACACAAACACCTGGCCCATCTAGGAGTGGCACTGCAGTGTCAGGCAGGATGGCACTTCAAAAAATAGTCCCCAAACAGCACATGATACAAAGAAAAAAAGAGGCGCAATGAGGTAGCTGTGTGACTAAGCTAAGCGACCCAAGTGGCCGACACAAACACCTGGCCCATCTAGGAGTGGCACTGCAGTGTCAGACAGGATGGCACTTCAAAAAAATAGTCCCCAAACAGCACATGATGCAAAGAAAAAAAGAGGCGCAATGAGGTAGCTGTGTGACTAAGCTAAGCGACCCAAGTGGCCGACACAAACACCTGGCCCATCTAGGAGTGGCACTGCAGTGTCAGACAGGATGGCACTTCAAAAAAATAGTCCCCAAACAGCACATGATGCAAAGAAAAAAAGAGGCGCAATGAGGTAGCTATGTGACTAAGCTAAGCGACCCAAGTGGCCGACACAAACACCTGGCCCATCTAGGAGTGGCACTGCAGTGTCAGACAGGATGGCAGATTTAAAAAAGAGTCCCCAAACAGCACATGATGCAAAGAAAAAAAGAGGTGCACCAAGGTCGCTGGATGGCTAAGCTAAGCGACACAAGTGGCCGACACAAACACCTGGCCCATCTAGGAGTGGCACTGCAGTGTCAGGCAGGATGGCACTTCAAAAAAATAGTCCCCAAACAGCACATGATGCAAAGAAAAAAAGAGGCGCAATGAGATAGCTGTGTGACTAAGCTAAGCGACCCAAGTGGCCGACACAAACACCTGGCCCATCTAGGAGTAGCACTGCAGTGTCAGACAGGATGGCACTTAAAAAAAATAGTCCCCAAACAGCACATGAAGCAAAGAAAAAAAGAGGCGCAATGAAGTAGCTGTGTGACTAAGCTAAGCGACCCAAGTGGCCGACACAAACACCTGGCCCATCTAGGAGTGGCACTGCAGTGTCAGACAGGATGGCACTTCAAAAAAAATAGTCCCCAAACAGTACATGAAGCTAAGAAAAAAAGAGGCGCAATGAGGTAGCTGTGTGACTAAGCTAAGCGACCCAAGTGGCCGACACAAACACCTGGCCCATCTAGGAGTGGCACTGCAGTGTCAGACAGGATGGCACTTCAAAAAAATAGTCCCCAAACAACACATGATGCAAAGAAAAAAAGAGGCGCAATGAGGTAGCTGTGTGACTAAGCTAAGCGACCCAAGTGGCCGACACAAACACCTGGCCCATCTAGGAGAGGAACTGCAGTGTAAGGCAGGATGGCAGATTTAAAAAATAGTCCCCAAACAGCACATGATGCAAAGAAAAAAAGAGGTGCACCAAGGTCGCTGGATAGCTAAGCTAAGCGACACAAGTGGCCGACACAAACACCTGGCCCATCTAGGAGTGGCACTGCAGTGTCAGGCAGGATGGCACTTCAAAAAAATAGTCCCCAAACAGCACATGATGCAAAGAAAAAAAGAGGCGCAATGAGGTAGCTGTGTGACTAAGCTAAGCGACGCAAGTGGCCGACACAAACACCTGGCCAACTAGGAGTGGCACTGCAGTGTCAGACAGGATGGCAGATTTAAAAAAGAGTCCCCAAACAGCACATGATGCAAAGAAAAAAAGAGGTGCACCAAGGTCGCTGGATGGCTAAGCTAAGCGACACAAGTGGCCGACACAAACACCTGGCCCATCTAGGAGTGGCACTGCAGTGTCAGACGGGATGGCACTTCAAAAAAATAGTCCCCAAACAGCACATGATGCAAAGAAAAAAAGAGGCGCAATGAGATAGCTGTGTGACTAAGCTAAGCGACCCAAGTGGCCGACACAAACACCTGGCCCATCTAGGAGTAGCACTGCAGTGTCAGACGGGATGGCACTTCAAAAAAATAGTCCCCAAACAGCACATGAAGCAAAGAAAAAAAAGAGGCGCAATGAGGTAGCTGTGTGACTAAGCTAAGCGACCCAAGTGACCGACACAAACACCTGGCCCATCTAGGAGTGGCACTGCATTGTCAGACAGGATGGCACTTCAAAAAAATAGTCCCCAAACAGCACATGATGCTAAGAAAAAAAGACGCGCAATGAGGTAGCTGTGTGACTAAGTTAAGCGACCCAAGTGGCCGACACAAACACCTGGCCCATCTAGGACTGGCACTGCAGTGTCAGGCAGGATGGCACTTCAAAAAAATAGTCCCCAAACAGCACATGATGCAAAGAAAAAAAGAGGCGCAATGAGGAAGCTATGTGACTAAGCTAAGCGACCCAAGTGGCCGACACAAACACCTGGCCCATCTAGGAGTGGCACTGCAGTGTCAGACAGGATGGCAGATTTAAAAAAGAGTCCCCAAACAGCACATGATGCAAAGAAAAAAAGAGGTGCAGTGAGGTAGCTGTGTGACTAAGCTAAGCGACCCAAGTGGTCGTCACAAACACCTGGCCCATCTAGGAGTGGCACTGCAGTGTCAGACAGGATGGCAGATTTAAAAAAGAGTCCCCAAACAGCACATGATGCAAAGAAAAAAAGAGGTGCAGTGAGGTAGCTGTGTGACTAAGCTAAGCGACCCAAGTGGTCGTCACAAACACCTGGCCCATCTAGGAGTGGCACTGCAGTGTCAGACAGGGTGGCAGATTTAAAAAATAGTCCCCAAACAGCACATGATGCAAAGAAAAAAAGAGGCGCAATGAGGTAGCTGTGTGACTAAGCTAAGCGACCCAAGTGGCCGACACAAACACCTGGCCCATCTAGGAGTGGCACTGCAGTGTCAGACAGGATGGCACTTCAAAAAAATAGTCCCCAAACAGCACATGATGCAAAGAAAAAAAGAGGCGCAATGAGGTAGCTATGTGACTAAGCTAAGCGACCCAATCGGCCGACACAAACACCTGGCCCATCTAGGAGTGGCACTGCAGTGTCAGACAGGATGGCAGATTTAAAAAAGAGTCCCCAAACAGCACATGATGCAAAGAAAAAAAGAGGTGCACCAAGGTCGCTGGATGGCTAAGCTAAGCGACACAAGTGGCCGACACAAACACCTGGCCCATCTAGGAGTGGCACTGCAGTGTCAGGCAGGATGGCACTTCAAAAAAATAGTCCCCAAACAGCACATGATGCAAAGAAAAAAAGAGGCGCAATGAGATAGCTGTGTGACTAAGCTAAGCGACCCAAGTGGCCGACACAAACACCTGGCCCATCTAGGAGTAGCACTGCAGTGTCAGACAGGATGGCACTTAAAAAAAATAGTCCCCAAACAGCACATGAAGCAAAGAAAAAAAAGAGGCGCAATGAAGTAGCTGTGTGACTAAGCTAAGCGACCCAAGTGGCCGACACAAACACCTGGCCCATCTAGGAGTGGCACTGCAGTGTCAGACAGGATGGCACTTCAAAAAAAATAGTCCCCAAACAGTACATGATGCAAAGAAAAAAAGAGGCGCAATGAGGTAGCTGTGTGACTAAGCTAAGCGACACAAGTGGCCGACACAAACACCTGGCCCATCTAGGAGTGGCACTGCAGTGTCAGACAGGATGGCACTTCAAAAAAATAGTCCCCAAACAACACATGATGCAAAGAAAAAAAGAGGCGCAATGAGGTAGCTGTGTGACTAAGCTAAGCGACCCAAGTAGCCGACACAAACACCTGGCCCATCTAGGAGAGGAACTGTAGTGTAAGGCAGGATGGCAGATTTAAAAAATAGTCCCCAAACAGCACATGATGCAAAGAAAAAAAGAGGTGCACCAAGGTCGCTGGATAGCTAAGCTAAGCGACACAAGTGGCCGACACAAACACCTGGCCCATCTAGGAGTGGCACTGCAGTGTCAGGCAGGATGGCACTTCAAAAAAATAGTCCCCAAACAGCACATGATGCAAAGAAAAAAAGAGGCGCAATGAGGTAGCTGTGTGACTAAGCTAAGCGACCCAAGTGGCCGACACAAACACCTGGCCAATCTAGGAGTGGCACTGCAGTGTCAGACAGGATGGCACTTCAAAAAAATAGTCCCCAAACAGCACATGAAGCATAGAAAAAAAGAGGCGCAATGAGGTAGCTGTGTGACTAAGCTAAGCGACCCAAGTGGCCGTCACAAACACCTGGCCCATCTAGGAGTGGCACTGCAGTGTCAGACAGGATGGCACTTAAAAAAAATAGTCCCCAAACAGCACATGATGCAAAGAAAAAAAGAGGCGCAATGAGGTAGATGTGTGACTAAGCTAAGCGACCCAAGTGGCCGACACAAACACCTGGCCCATCTAGGAGTGGCACTGCAGTGTCAGACAGGATGGCACTTCAAAAAAATAGTCCCCAAACAGCACATGATGCAAAGAAAAAAAGAGGCGCAATGAGGTAGCCGTGTGACTAAGCTAAGCGACCCAAGTGGCCGACACAAACACCTGGCCCATCTAGGAGTGGCACTGCAGTGTCAGACAGGATGGCAGATTTAAAAAATAGTCCCCAAACAGCACATGATGCAAAGAAAAAAAGAGGTGCACCAAGGTCGCTGGATGGCTAAGCTAAGCGACACAAGTGGCCGACACAAACACCTGGCCCATCTAGGAGTGGCACTGCAGTGTCAGACAGGATGGCACTTCAAAAAAATAGTCCCCAAACAGCACATGATGCAAAGAAAAAAAGAGGTGCAATGAGGTAGCTGTGTGACTAAGCTAAGCGACCCAAGTGGCCGACACAAACACCTGGCCCATCTAGGAGTGGCACTGCAGTGTCAGACAGGATGGCAGATTTAAAAAATAGTCCCCAAACAGCACATGATGCAAAGAAAAAAAGAGGTGCACCAAGGTCGCTGGATGGCTAAGCTAAGCGACACAAGTGGCCGACACAAACACCTGGCCCATCTAGGAGTGGCACTGCAGTGTCAGACAGGATGGCACTTCAAAAAAATAGTCCCCAAACAGCACATGATGCAAAGAAAAAAAGAGGCGCAATGAGGTAGCTGTGTGACTAAGCTAAGCGACCCAAGTGGCCGACACAAACACCTGGCCCATCTAGGAGTGGCACTGCAGTGTCAGACAGGATGACACTTCAAAAAAATAGACCCCAAACAGCACATGATGCTAAGAAAAAAGGAGGCGCAATGAGATAGCTGTGTGACTAAGCTAAGCGACCCAAGTGGCCGACACAAACACCTGGCCCATCTAGGAGTGGCACTGCAGTGTCAGGCAGCATGGCACTTCAAAAAAATAGTCCCCAAACAGCACATGATGCAAAGAAAAAAAGAGGCGCAATTAGGTAGCTGTGTGACTAAGTTAAGCGACCCAAGTGGCTGACACAAACACCTGGCCCATCTAGGACTGGCACTGCAGTGTCAGGCAGGATGGCACTTCAAAAAAATAGTCCCCAAACAGCACATGATGCAAAGAAAAAAAGAGGCGCAATGAGGTAGCTGTGTGACTAAGCTAAGCGACCCAAGTGGCCGACACAAACACCTGGCCCATCTAGGAGTGGCACTGCAGTGTCAGACAGGATGGCACTTAAAAAAAAATAGTCCCTAAACAGCACATGAAGCAAAGAAAAAAATAGGCACAATGAGGTAGCTGTATGACTAAGCTAAGCGACCCAAGTGGCCGACACAAACACCTGGCCCATCTAGGAGTGGCACTGCAGTGTCAGACAGGATGGCACTTCACAAAAATAGTCCCCAAACAACACATGATGCAAAGAAAAAAAGAGGCGCAATGAGGTAGCTGTGTGACTAAGCTAAGCGACACAAGTGGCTGACACAAACACCTGGCCTATCTAGGAGTGGAACTGCAGTGTCAGACAGGATGGCAGATTTAAAAAATAGTCCCCAAACAGCACATGATGCAAAGAAAAAAAGAGGTGCACCAAGGTCGCTGGATAGCTAAGCTAAGCGACACAAGTGGCCGACACAAACACCTGGCCCATCTAGGAGTGGCACTGCAGTGTCAGGCAGGATGGCACTTCAAAAAAATAGTCCCCAAACAGCACATGATGCAAAGAAAAAAAGAGGCGCAATGAGGTAGCTGTGTGACTAAGCTAAGCGACCCAAGTGGCCGACACAAACACCTGGCCCATCTAGGAGTGGCACTGCAGTGTCAGAAAGGATGGCACTTCAAAAAAATAGTCCCCAAACAGCACATGTTGCAAAGAAAAAAAGAGGCGCAATGAGGTAGCCGTGTGACTAAGCTAAGCGACCAAAATGGCCGACACAAACACCTGGCTCATCTAGGAGTGGCACTGCAGTGTCAGACAGGATGGCACTTCAAAAAAATAATCCCCAAACAGCACATGATGCAAAGAAAAAAAGAGGCGCAATGAGGTAGCTGTGTGACTAAGCTAAGCGACCCAAGTGGCCGACACAAACACCTGGCCCATCTAGGAGTGGCACTGCAGTGTCAGACAGGATGGCAGATTTAAAAAATAGTCCCCAAACAGCACATGATGCAAAGAAAAAAAGAGGTGCACCAAGGTCGCTGGATGGCTAAGCTAAGCGACACAAGTGGCCGACACAAACACCTGGCCCATCTAGGAGTGGCACTGCAGTGTCAGGCAGGATGGCACTTCAAAAAAATAGTCCCCAAACAGCACATGATGCAAAGAAAAAAAGAGGCGCAATGAGGTAGCTGTGTGACTAAGCTAAGCGACCCAAGTGGCCGACACAAACACCTGGCCCATCTAGGAGTGGCACTGCAGTGTCAGACAGGATGGCACTTAAAAAAAATAGTCCCTAAACAGCACATGAAGCAAAGAAAAAAAAGAGGCACAATGAGGTAGCTGTGTGACTAAGCTAAGCGACCCAAGTGGCCGACACAAACACCTGGCCCATCTAGGAGTGGCACTGCAGAGTCAGACAGGATGGCACTTCACAAAAATAGTCCCCAAACAACACATGATGCAAAGACAAAATGAGGCGCAATGAGGTAGCTGTGTGACTAAGCTAAGCGACCCAAGTGGCCGACACAAACACCTGGCCTATCAAGGAGTGGAACTGCAGTGTCAGACAGGATGGCAGATTTAAAAAATAGTCCCCAAACAGCACATGATGCAAAGAAAAAAAGAGGTGCACCAAGGTCGCTGGATAGCTAAGCTAAGCGACACAAGTGGCCGACACAAACACCTGGCCCTAGGAGTGGCACTGCAGTGTCAGGCAGGATGGCACTTCAAAAAAATAGTCCCCAAACAACACATGATGCAAAGAAAAAAAGAGGCGCAATGAGGTAGCTGTGTGACTAAGCTAAGCGACCCAAGTGGCCGACACAAACACCTGGCCCATCTAGGAGAGGAACTGTAGTGTAAGGCAGGATGGCAGATTTAAAAAATAGTCCCCAAACAGCACATGATGCAAAGAAAAAAAGAGGTGCACCAAGGTTGCTGGATGGCTAAGCTAAGCGACCCAAGTGGCCGACACAAACACCTGGCCCATCTAGGAGTGGCACTGCAGTGTCATACAGGATGGCAGATTTAAAAAAGAGTCCCCAAACAGCACATGATGCAAAGAAAAAAAGAGGTGCAGTGAGGTAGCTGTGTGACTAAGCTAAGCGACCCAAGTGGTCGTCACAAACACCTGGCCCATCTAGGAGTGGCACTGCAGTGTCAGACAGGATGGCAGATTTAAAAAAGAGTCCCCAAACAGCACATGATGCAAAGAAAAAAAGAGGTGCAGTGAGGTAGCTGTGTGACTAAGCTAAGCGACCCAAGTGGTCGTCACAAACACCTGGCCCATCTAGGAGTGGCACTGCAGTGTCAGACAGGGTGGCAGATTTAAAAAATAGTCCCCAAACAGCACATGATGCAAAGAAAAAAAGAGGCGCAATGAGGTAGCTGTGTGACTAAGCTAAGCGACCCAAGTGGCCGACACAAACACCTGGCCCATCTAGGAGTGGCACTGCAGTGTCAGACAGGATGGCACTTCAAAAAAATAGTCCCCAAACAGCACATGATGCAAAGAAAAAAAGAGGCGCAATGAGGTAGCTATGTGACTAAGCTAAGCGACCCAAGTGGCCGACACAAACACCTGGCCCATCTAGGAGTGGCACTGCAGTGTCAGACAGGATGGCAGATTTAAAAAAGAGTCCCCAAACAGCACATGATGCAAAGAAAAAAAGAGGTGCACCAAGGTCGCTGGATGGCTAAGCTAAGCGACACAAGTGGCCGACACAAACACCTGGCCCATCTAGGAGTGGCACTGCAGTGTCAGGCAGGATGGCACTTCAAAAAAATAGTCCCCAAACAGCACATGATGCAAAGAAAAAAAGAGGCGCAATGAGATAGCTGTGTGACTAAGCTAAGCGACCCAAGTGGCCGACACAAACACCTGGCCCATCTAGGAGTAGCACTGCAGTGTCAGACAGGATGGCACTTAAAAAAAATAGTCCCCAAACAGCACATGAAGCAAAGAAATAAAAGAGGCGCAATGAAGTAGCTGTGTGACTAAGCTAAGCGACCCAAGTGGCCGACACAAACACCTGGCCCATCTAGGAGTGGCACTGCAGTGTCAGACAGGATGGCACTTCAAAAAAAATAGTCCCCAAACAGTACATGATGCAAAGAAAAAAAGAGGCGCAATGAGGTAGCTGTGTGACTAAGCTAAGCGACACAAGTGGCCGACACAAACACCTGGCCCATCTAGGAGTGGCACTGCAGTGTCAGACAGGATGGCACTTCAAAAAAATAGTCCCCAAACAACACATGATGCAAAGAAAAAAAGAGGCGCAATGAGGTAGCTGTGTGACTAAGCTAAGCGACCCAAGTAGCCGACACAAACACCTGGCCCATCTAGGAGAGGAACTGTAGTGTAAGGCAGGATGGCAGATTTAAAAAATAGTCCCCAAACAGCACATGATGCAAAGAAAAAAAGAGGTGCACCAAGGTCGCTGGATAGCTAAGCTAAGCGACACAAGTGGCCGACACAAACACCTGGCCCATCTAGGAGTGGCACTGCAGTGTCAGGCAGGATGGCACTTCAAAAAAATAGTCCCCAAACAGCACATGATGCAAAGAAAAAAAGAGGCGCAATGAGGTAGCTGTGTGACTAAGCTAAGCGACCCAAGTGGCCGACACAAACACCTGGCCAATCTAGGAGTGGCACTGCAGTGTCAGACAGGATGGCACTTCAAAAAAATAGTCCCCAAACAGCACATGAAGCATAGAAAAAAAGAGGCGCAATGAGGTAGCTGTGTGACTAAGCTAAGCGACCCAAGTGGCCGTCACAAACACCTGGCCCATCTAGGAGTGGCACTGCAGTGTCAGACAGGATGGCACTTAAAAAAAATAGTCCCCAAACAGCACATGATGCAAAGAAAAAAAGAGGCGCAATGAGGTAGATGTGTGACTAAGCTAAGCGAACCAAGTGGCCGACACAAACACCAGGCCCATCTAGGAGTGGCACTGCAGTGTCAGACAGGATGGCACTTCAAAAAAATAGTCCCCAAACAGCACATGATGCAAAGAAAAAAAGAGGCGCAATGAGGTAGCCGTGTGACTAAGCTAAGCGACCCAAGTGGCCGACACAAACACCTGGCCCATCTAGGAGTGGCACTGCAGTGTCAGACAGGATGGCAGATTTAAAAAATAGTCCCCAAACAGCACATGATGCAAAGAAAAAAAGAGGTGCACCAAGGTCGCTGGATGGCTAAGCTAAGCGACACAAGTGGCCGACACAAACACCTGGCCCATCTAGGAGTGGCACTGCAGTGTCAGACAGGATGGCACTTCAAAAAAATAGTCCCCAAACAGCACATGATGCAAAGAAAAAAAGAGGCGCAATGAGGTAGCTGTGTGACTAAGCTAAGCGACCCAAGTGGCCGACACAAACACCTGGCCCATCTAGGAGTGGCACTGCAGTGTCAGACAGGATGGCAGATTTAAAAAATAGTCCCCAAACAGCACATGATGCAAAGAAAAAAAGAGGTGCACCAAGGTCGCTGGATGGCTAAGCTAAGCGACACAAGTGGCCGACACAAACACCTGGCCCATCTAGGAGTGGCACTGCAGTGTCAGACAGGATGGCACTTCAAAAAAATAGTCCCCAAACAGCACATGATGCAAAGAAAAAAAGAGGCGCAATGAGGTAGCTGTGTGACTAAGCTAAGCGACCCAAGTGGCCGACACAAACACCTGGCCCATCTAGGAGTGGCACTGCAGTGTCAGACAGGATGACACTTCAAAAAAATAGTCCCCAAACAGCACATGATGCAAAGAAAAAAAGAGGCGCAATTAGGTAGCTGTGTGACTAAGTTAAGCGACCCAAGTGGCTGACACAAACACCTGGCCCATCTAGGACTGGCACTGCAGTGTCAGGCAGGATGGCACTTCAAAAAAATAGTCCCCAAACAGCACATGATGCAAAGAAAAAAAGAGGCGCAATGAGGTAGCTGTGTGACTAAGCTAAGCGACCCAAGTGGCCGACACAAACACCTGGCCCATCTAGGAGTGGCACTGCAGTGTCAGACAGGATGGCACTTAAAAAAAAATAGTCCCTAAACAGCACATGAAGCAAAGAAAAAAATAGGCACAATGAGGTAGCTGTATGACTAAGCTAAGCGACCCAAGTGGCCGACACAAACACCTGGCCCATCTAGGAGTGGCACTGCAGTGTCAGACAGGATGGCACTTCACAAAAATAGTCCCCAAACAACACATGATGCAAAGAAAAAAAGAGGCGCAATGAGGTAGCTGTGTGACTAAGCTAAGCGACACAAGTGGCTGACACAAACACCTGGCCTATCTAGGAGTGGAACTGCAGTGTCAGACAGGATGGCAGATTTAAAAAATAGTCCCCAAACAGCACATGATGCAAAGAAAAAAAGAGGTGCACCAAGGTCGCTGGATAGCTAAGCTAAGCGACACAAGTGGCCGACACAAACACCTGGCCCATCTAGGAGTGGCACTGCAGTGTCAGGCAGGATGGCACTTCAAAAAAATAGTCCCCAAACAGCACATGATGCAAAGAAAAAAAGAGGCGCAATGAGGTAGCTGTGTGACTAAGCTAAGCGACCCAAGTGGCCGACACAAACACCTGGCCCATCTAGGAGTGGCACTGCAGTGTCAGACAGGATGGCACTTCAAAAAAATAATCCCCAAACAGCACATGATGCAAAGAAAAAAAGAGGCGCAATGAGGTAGCTGTGTGACTAAGCTAAGCGACCCAAGTGGCCGACACAAACACCTGGCCCATCTAGGAGTGGCACTGCAGTGTCAGACAGGATGGCAGATTTAAAAAATAGTCCCCAAACAGCACATGATGCATAGAAAAAAAGAGGTGCACCAATGTCGCTGGATGGCTAAGCTAAGCGACACAAGTGGCCGACACAAACACCTGGCCCATCTAGGAGTGGCACTGCAGTGTCAGGCAGGATGGCACTTCAAAAAAATAGTCCCCAAACAGCACATGATGCAAAGAAAAAAAGAGGCGCAATGAGGTAGCTGTGTGACTAAGCTAAGCGACCCAAGTGGCCGACACAAACACCTGGCCCATCTAGGACTGGCACTGCAGTGTCAGGCAGGATGGCACTTCAAAAAAATAGTCCCCAAACAGCACATGATGCAAAGAAAAAAAGAGGCGCAATGAGGTAGCTGTGTGACTAAGCTAAGCGACCCAAGTGGCCGACACAAACACCTGGCCCATCTAGGAGTGGCACTGCAGTGTCAGACAGGATGGCACTTAAAAAAAATAGTCCCTAAACAGCACATGAAGCAAAGAAAAAAAAGAGGCACAATGAGGTAGCTGTGTGACTAAGCTAAGCGACCCAAGTGGCCGACACAAACACCTGGCCCATCTAGGAGTGGCACTGCAGAGTCAGACAGGATGGCACTTCACAAAAATAGTCCCCAAACAACACATGATGCAAAGACAAAATGAGGCGCAATGAGGTAGCTGTGTGACTAAGCTAAGCGACCCAAGTGGCCGACACAAACACCTGGCCTATCAAGGAGTGGAACTGCAGTGTCAGACAGGATGGCAGATTTAAAAAATAGTCCCCAAACAGCACATGATGCAAAGAAAAAAAGAGGTGCACCAAGGTCGCTGGATAGCTAAGCTAAGCGACACAAGTGGCCGACACAAACACCTGGCCCTAGGAGTGGCACTGCAGTGTCAGGCAGGATGGCACTTCAAAAAAATAGTCCCCAAACAGCACATGATGCAAAGAAAAAAAGAGGCGCAATGAGGTAGCTGTGTGACTAAGCTAAGCGACCCAAGTGGCCGACACAAACACCTGGCCCATCTAGGAGTGGCACTGCAGTGTCAGAAAGGATGGCACTTCAAAAAAATAGTCCCCAAACAGCACATGATGCAAAGAAAAAAAGAGGCGCAATGAGGTAGCTGTGTGACTAAGCTAAGCGACCCAAGTGGCCGACACAAACACCTGGCCCATCTAGGAGTGGCACTGCAGTGTCAGACAGGATGGCAGATTTAAAAAATAGTCCCCTAACAGCACATGATGCAAAGAAAAAAAGAGGTGCACCAAGGTCGCTGGATGGCTAAGCTAAGCGACACAAGTGGCCGACACAAACACCTGGCCCATCTAGGAGTGGCACTGCAGTGTCAGACAGGATGGCACTTCAAAAAAATAGTCCCCAAACAGCACATGATGCAAAGAAAAAAAGAGGCGCAATGAGGTAGCTGTGTGACTAAGCTAAGCGACCCAAGTGGCCGACACAAACACCTGGCCCATCTAGGTGTGGCACTGCAGTGTCAGACAGGATGGCAGATTTAAAAAATAGTCCCCAAACAGCACATGATGCAAAGAAAAAAGAGGTGCACCAAGGTCGCTGGATGGCTAAGCTAAGCGACACAAGTGGCCGACACAAACACCTGGCCCATCTAGGAGTGGCACTGCAGTGTCAGGCAGGATGGCACTTCAAAAAAATAGTCCCCAAATAGCAAATGATGCAAAGAAAAAAAGAGGTGCAATGAGGTAGCTGTGTGACTAAGCTAAGCGACCCAAGTTGCCGACACAAACACCTGGCCCATCTAGGACTGGCACTGCAGTGTCAGGCAGGATGGCACTTCAACAAAATAGTCCCCAAACAGCACATGATGCAAAGAAAAAAGAGGCGCAATGAGGTAGCTGTGTGACTAAGCTAAGCGACCCAAGTGGCCGACACAAACACCTGGCCCATCTAGGAGTGGCACTGCAGTGTCAGACAGGATGGCACTTAAAAAAAATAGTCCCCAAACAGCACATGAAGCAAAGAAAAAAAGAGGCGCAATGAGGTAGCTGTGTGACTAAGCTAAGTGACCCAAGTGGCCGACACAAACATCTGGCCCATCTAGGAGTGGCACTGCAGTGTCAGACAGGATGGCACTTCAAAAAAATAGTCCCCAAACAGCACATGATGCAAAGAAAAAAAGAGGCGCAATGAGGTAGCTGTGTGACTAAGCAAAGCGACCCAATTGGTCGACACAAACACCTGGCCCATCTAGGAGTGGCACTGCAGTGTCAGACAGGATGTCACTTCAAAAAAATAGTCCCTAAACAGCACATGATGCAAAGAAAAAAAGAGGCGCAATGAGGTAGCTGTGTGACTAAGCTAAGCGACCCAAATGGCCGACACAAACACCTGGCTCACCTAGGAGTGGCACTGCAGTGTCAGACAGGATGGCACTTAAAAAAAATAGTCCCCAAACAGCACATGATGCAAAGAAAAAAAGAGGCGCAATGAGGTAGCTGTGTGACTAAGCTAAGCGACCCAAGTGGCCGACACAAACACCTGGCCCATCTAGGAGTGGCACTGCAGTGTCAGACAGGATGGCAGATTTAAAAAATAGTCCCCAAACAGCACATGATGCAAAGAAAAAAGAGGCGCAATGAGGTAGCTGTGTGACTAAGCTAAGCGACCCAAGTGGCCGACACAAACACCTGGCCCATCTAGGAGTGGCACTGCAGTGTCAGACAGGATGGCACTTAAAAAAAATAGTCCCCAAACAGCACATGAAGCAAAGAAAAAAAGAGGCGCAATGAGGTAGCTGTGTGACTAAGCTAAGTGACCCAAGTGGCCGACACAAACACCTGGCCCATCTAGGAGTGGCACTGCAGTGTCAGACAGGATGGCACTTCAAAAAAATAGTCCCCAAACAGCACATGATGCAAAGAAAAAAAGAGGCGCAATGAGGTAGCTGTGTGACTAAGCAAAGCGACCCAATTGGTCGACACAAACACCTGGCCCATCTAGGAGTGGCACTGCAGTGTCAGACAGGATGTCACTTCAAAAAAATAGTCCCTAAACAGCACATGATGCAAAGAAAAAAAGAGGCGCAATGAGGTAGCTGTGTGACTAAGCTAAGCGACCCAAATGGCCGACACAAACACCTGGCTCACCTAGGAGTGGCAGTGCAGTGTCAGACAGGATGGCACTTAAAAAAAATAGTCCCCAAACAGCACATGATGCAAAGAAAAAAAGAGGCGCAATGAGGTAGCTGTGTGACTAAGCAAAGCGACCCAATTGGTCGACACAAACACCTGGCCCATCTAGGAGTGGCACTGCAGTGTCAGACAGGATGTCACTTCAAAAAAATAGTCCCTAAACAGCACATGATGCAAAGAAAAAAAGAGGCGCAATGAGGTAGCTGTGTGACTAAGCTAAGCGACCCAAATGGCCGACACAAACACCTGGCCCATCTAGGAGTGGCACTGCAGTGTCAGACAGGATGGCAGATTTAAAAAAGAGTCCCCAAACAGCACATGATGCAAAGAAAAAAAGAGGTGCACCAAGGTCGCTGGATGGCTAAGCTAAGCGACACAAGTGGCCGACACAAACACCTGGCCCATCTAGGAGTGGCACTGCAGTGTCAGGCAGGATGGCACTTCAAAAAAATAGTCCCCAAACAGCACATGATGCAAAGAAAAAAAGAGGCGCAATGAGATAGCTGTGTGACTAAGCTAAGCGACCCAAGTGGCCGACACAAACACCTGGCCCATCTAGGAGTAGCACTGCAGTGTCAGACAGGATGGCACTTAAAAAAAATAGTCCCCAAACAGCACATGAAGCAAAGAAAAAAAAGAGGCGCAATGAGGTAGCTGTGTGACTAAGCTAAGCGACCCAAGTGACCGACACAAACACCTGGCCCATCTAGGAGTGGCACTGCAGTGTCAGACAGGATGGCACTTCAAAAAAATAGTCCCCAAACAGCACATGATGCTAAGAAAAAAAGAGGCGCAATGAGGTAGCTGTGTGACTAAGCTAACCGACGCAAGTGGCCGACACAAACACCTGGCCAACTAGGAGTGGCACTGCAGTGTCAGGCAGGATGGCAGATTTAAAAAATAGTCCCCAAACAGCACATGATGCAAAGAAAAAAAGAGGTGCACCAAGGTCGCTGGATAGCTAAGCTAAGCGACACAAGTGGCCGACACAAACACCTGGCCCATCTAGGAGTGGCACTGCAGTGTCAGGCAGGATGGCACTTCAAAAAATAGTCCCCAAACAGCACATGATACAAAGAAAAAAAGAGGCGCAATGAGGTAGCTGTGTGACTAAGCTAAGCGACCCAAGTGGCCGACACAAACACCTGGCCCATCTAGGAGTGGCACTGCAGTGTCAGACAGGATGGCACTTCAAAAAAATAGTCCCCAAACAGCACATGATGCAAAGAAAAAAAGAGGCGCAATGAGGTAGCTGTGTGACTAAGCTAAGCGACCCAAGTGGCCGACACAAACACCTGGCCCATCTAGGAGTGGCACTGCAGTGTCAGACAGGATGGCACTTCAAAAAAATAGTCCCCAAACAGCACATGATGCAAAGAAAAAAAGAGGCGCAATGAGGTAGCTATGTGACTAAGCTAAGCGACCCAAGTGGCCGACACAAACACCTGGCCCATCTAGGAGTGGCACTGCAGTGTCAGACAGGATGGCAGATTTAAAAAAGAGTCCCCAAACAGCACATGATGCAAAGAAAAAAAGAGGTGCACCAAGGTCGCTGGATGGCTAAGCTAAGCGACACAAGTGGCCGACACAAACACCTGGCCCATCTAGGAGTGGCACTGCAGTGTCAGGCAGGATGGCACTTCAAAAAAATAGTCCCCAAACAGCACATGATGCAAAGAAAAAAAGAGGCGCAATGAGATAGCTGTGTGACTAAGCTAAGCGACCCAAGTGGCCGACACAAACACCTGGCCCATCTAGGAGTAGCACTGCAGTGTCAGACAGGATGGCACTTAAAAAAAATAGTCCCCAAACAGCACATGAAGCAAAGAAAAAAAGAGGCGCAATGAAGTAGCTGTGTGACTAAGCTAAGCGACCCAAGTGGCCGACACAAACACCTGGCCCATCTAGGAGTGGCACTGCAGTGTCAGACAGGATGGCACTTCAAAAAAAATAGTCCCCAAACAGTACATGAAGCTAAGAAAAAAAGAGGCGCAATGAGGTAGCTGTGTGACTAAGCTAAGTGACCCAAGTGGCCGACACAAACACCTGGCCCATCTAGGAGTGGCACTGCAGTGTCAGACAGGATGGCACTTCAAAAAAATAGTCCCCAAACAACACATGATGCAAAGAAAAAAAGAGGCGCAATGAGGTAGCTGTGTGACTAAGCTAAGCGACCCAAGTGGCCGACACAAACACCTGGCCCATCTAGGAGAGGAACTGCAGTGTAAGGCAGGATGGCAGATTTAAAAAATAGTCCCCAAACAGCACATGATGCAAAGAAAAAAAGAGGTGCACCAAGGTCGCTGGATAGCTAAGCTAAGCGACACAAGTGGCCGACACAAACACCTGGCCCATCTAGGAGTGGCACTGCAGTGTCAGGCAGGATGGCACTTCAAAAAAATAGTCCCCAAACAGCACATGATGCAAAGAAAAAAAGAGGCGCAATGAGGTAGCTGTGTGACTAAGCTAAGCGACGCAAGTGGCCGACACAAACACCTGGCCAACTAGGAGTGGCACTGCAGTGTCAGACAGGATGGCAGATTTAAAAAAGAGTCCCCAAACAGCACATGATGCAAAGAAAAAAAGAGGTGCACCAAGGTCGCTGGATGGCTAAGCTAAGCGACACAAGTGGCCGACACAAACACCTGGCCCATCTAGGAGTGGCACTGCAGTGTCAGACGGGATGGCACTTCAAAAAAATAGTCCCCAAACAGCACATGATGCAAAGAAAAAAAGAGGCGCAATGAGATAGCTGTGTGACTAAGCTAAGCGACCCAAGTGGCCGACACAAACACCTGGCCCATCTAGGAGTAGCACTGCAGTGTCAGACGGGATGGCACTTCAAAAAAATAGTCCCCAAACAGCACATGAAGCAAAGAAAAAAAAGAGGCGCAATGAGGTAGCTGTGTGACTAAGCTAAGCGACCCAAGTGACCGACACAAACACCTGGCCCATCTAGGAGTGGCACTGCATTGTCAGACAGGATGGCACTTCAAAAAAATAGTCCCCAAACAGCACATGATGCTAAGAAAAAAAGAGGCGCAATGAGGTAGCTGTGTGACTAAGTTAAGCGACCCAAGTGGCCGACACAAACACCTGGCCCATCTAGGACTGGCACTGCAGTGTCAGGCAGGATGGCACTTCAAAAAAATAGTCCCCAAACAGCACATGATGCAAAGAAAAAAAGAGGCGCAATGAGGAAGCTATGTGACTAAGCTAAGCGACCCAAGTGGCCGACACAAACACCTGGCCCATCTAGGAGTGGCACTGCAGTGTCAGACAGGATGGCAGATTTAAAAAAGAGTCCCCAAACAGCACATGATGCAAAGAAAAAAAGAGGTGCAGTGAGGTAGCTGTGTGACTAAGCTAAGCGACCCAAGTGGTCGTCACAAACACCTGGCCCATCTAGGAGTGGCACTGCAGTGTCAGACAGGATGGCAGATTTAAAAAAGAGTCCCCAAACAGCACATGATGCAAAGAAAAAAAGAGGTGCAGTGAGGTAGCTGTGTGACTAAGCTAAGCGACCCAAGTGGTCGTCACAAACACCTGGCCCATCTAGGAGTGGCACTGCAGTGTCAGACAGGGTGGCAGATTTAAAAAATAGTCCCCAAACAGCACATGATGCAAAGAAAAAAAGAGGCGCAATGAGGTAGCTGTGTGACTAAGCTAAGCGACCCAAGTGGCCGACACAAACACCTGGCCCATCTAGGAGTGGCACTGCAGTGTCAGACAGGATGGCACTTCAAAAAAATAGTCCCCAAACAGCACATGATGCAAAGAAAAAAAGAGGCGCAATGAGGTAGCTATGTGACTAAGCTAAGCGACCCAATCGGCCGACACAAACACCTGGCCCATCTAGGAGTGGCACTGCAGTGTCAGACAGGATGGCAGATTTAAAAAAGAGTCCCCAAACAGCACATGATGCAAAGAAAAAAAGAGGTGCACCAAGGTCGCTGGATGGCTAAGCTAAGCGACACAAGTGGCCGACACAAACACCTGGCCCATCTAGGAGTGGCACTGCAGTGTCAGGCAGGATGGCACTTCAAAAAAATAGTCCCCAAACAGCACATGATGCAAAGAAAAAAAGAGGCGCAATGAGATAGCTGTGTGACTAAGCTAAGCGACCCAAGTGGCCGACACAAACACCTGGCCCATCTAGGAGTAGCACTGCAGTGTCAGACAGGATGGCACTTAAAAAAAATAGTCCCCAAACAGCACATGAAGCAAAGAAAAAAAAGAGGCGCAATGAAGTAGCTGTGTGACTAAGCTAAGCGACCCAAGTGGCCGACACAAACACCTGGCCCATCTAGGAGTGGCACTGCAGTGTCAGACAGGATGGCACTTCAAAAAAAATAGTCCCCAAACAGTACATGATGCAAAGAAAAAAAGAGGCGCAATGAGGTAGCTGTGTGACTAAGCTAAGCGACACAAGTGGCCGACACAAACACCTGGCCCATCTAGGAGTGGCACTGCAGTGTCAGACAGGATGGCACTTCAAAAAAATAGTCCCCAAACAACACATGATGCAAAGAAAAAAAGAGGCGCAATGAGGTAGCTGTGTGACTAAGCTAAGCGACCCAAGTAGCCGACACAAACACCTGGCCCATCTAGGAGAGGAACTGTAGTGTAAGGCAGGATGGCAGATTTAAAAAATAGTCCCCAAACAGCACATGATGCAAAGAAAAAAAGAGGTGCACCAAGGTCGCTGGATAGCTAAGCTAAGCGACACAAGTGGCCGACACAAACACCTGGCCCATCTAGGAGTGGCACTGCAGTGTCAGGCAGGATGGCACTTCAAAAAAATAGTCCCCAAACAGCACATGATGCAAAGAAAAAAAGAGGCGCAATGAGGTAGCTGTGTGACTAAGCTAAGCGACCCAAGTGGCCGACACAAACACCTGGCCAATCTAGGAGTGGCACTGCAGTGTCAGACAGGATGGCACTTCAAAAAAATAGTCCCCAAACAGCACATGAAGCATAGAAAAAAAGAGGCGCAATGAGGTAGCTGTGTGACTAAGCTAAGCGACCCAAGTGGCCGTCACAAACACCTGGCCCATCTAGGAGTGGCACTGCAGTGTCAGACAGGATGGCACTTAAAAAAAATAGTCCCCAAACAGCACATGATGCAAAGAAAAAAAGAGGCGCAATGAGGTAGATGTGTGACTAAGCTAAGCGACCCAAGTGGCCGACACAAACACCTGGCCCATCTAGGAGTGGCACTGCAGTGTCAGACAGGATGGCACTTCAAAAAAATAGTCCCCAAACAGCACATGATGCAAAGAAAAAAAGAGGCGCAATGAGGTAGCCGTGTGACTAAGCTAAGCGACCCAAGTGGCCGACACAAACACCTGGCCCATCTAGGAGTGGCACTGCAGTGTCAGACAGGATGGCAGATTTAAAAAATAGTCCCCAAACAGCACATGATGCAAAGAAAAAAAGAGGTGCACCAAGGTCGCTGGATGGCTAAGCTAAGCGACACAAGTGGCCGACACAAACACCTGGCCCATCTAGGAGTGGCACTGCAGTGTCAGACAGGATGGCACTTCAAAAAAATAGTCCCCAAACAGCACATGATGCAAAGAAAAAAAGAGGTGCAATGAGGTAGCTGTGTGACTAAGCTAAGCGACCCAAGTGGCCGACACAAACACCTGGCCCATCTAGGAGTGGCACTGCAGTGTCAGACAGGATGGCAGATTTAAAAAATAGTCCCCAAACAGCACATGATGCAAAGAAAAAAAGAGGTGCACCAAGGTCGCTGGATGGCTAAGCTAAGCGACACAAGTGGCCGACACAAACACCTGGCCCATCTAGGAGTGGCACTGCAGTGTCAGACAGGATGGCACTTCAAAAAAATAGTCCCCAAACAGCACATGATGCAAAGAAAAAAAGAGGCGCAATGAGGTAGCTGTGTGACTAAGCTAAGCGACCCAAGTGGCCGACACAAACACCTGGCCCATCTAGGAGTGGCACTGCAGTGTCAGACAGGATGACACTTCAAAAAAATAGACCCCAAACAGCACATGATGCTAAGAAAAAAGGAGGCGCAATGAGATAGCTGTGTGACTAAGCTAAGCGACCCAAGTGGCCGACACAAACACCTGGCCCATCTAGGAGTGGCACTGCAGTGTCAGGCAGCATGGCACTTCAAAAAAATAGTCCCCAAACAGCACATGATGCAAAGAAAAAAAGAGGCGCAATTAGGTAGCTGTGTGACTAAGTTAAGCGACCCAAGTGGCTGACACAAACACCTGGCCCATCTAGGACTGGCACTGCAGTGTCAGGCAGGATGGCACTTCAAAAAAATAGTCCCCAAACAGCACATGATGCAAAGAAAAAAAGAGGCGCAATGAGGTAGCTGTGTGACTAAGCTAAGCGACCCAAGTGGCCGACACAAACACCTGGCCCATCTAGGAGTGGCACTGCAGTGTCAGACAGGATGGCACTTAAAAAAAAATAGTCCCTAAACAGCACATGAAGCAAAGAAAAAAATAGGCACAATGAGGTAGCTGTATGACTAAGCTAAGCGACCCAAGTGGCCGACACAAACACCTGGCCCATCTAGGAGTGGCACTGCAGTGTCAGACAGGATGGCACTTCACAAAAATAGTCCCCAAACAACACATGATGCAAAGAAAAAAAGAGGCGCAATGAGGTAGCTGTGTGACTAAGCTAAGCGACACAAGTGGCTGACACAAACACCTGGCCTATCTAGGAGTGGAACTGCAGTGTCAGACAGGATGGCAGATTTAAAAAATAGTCCCCAAACAGCACATGATGCAAAGAAAAAAAGAGGTGCACCAAGGTCGCTGGATAGCTAAGCTAAGCGACACAAGTGGCCGACACAAACACCTGGCCCATCTAGGAGTGGCACTGCAGTGTCAGGCAGGATGGCACTTCAAAAAAATAGTCCCCAAACAGCACATGATGCAAAGAAAAAAAGAGGCGCAATGAGGTAGCTGTGTGACTAAGCTAAGCGACCCAAGTGGCCGACACAAACACCTGGCCCATCTAGGAGTGGCACTGCAGTGTCAGAAAGGATGGCACTTCAAAAAAATAGTCCCCAAACAGCACATGTTGCAAAGAAAAAAAGAGGCGCAATGAGGTAGCCGTGTGACTAAGCTAAGCGACCAAAATGGCCGACACAAACACCTGGCTCATCTAGGAGTGGCACTGCAGTGTCAGACAGGATGGCACTTCAAAAAAATAATCCCCAAACAGCACATGATGCAAAGAAAAAAAGAGGCGCAATGAGGTAGCTGTGTGACTAAGCTAAGCGACCCAAGTGGCCGACACAAACACCTGGCCCATCTAGGAGTGGCACTGCAGTGTCAGACAGGATGGCAGATTTAAAAAATAGTCCCCAAACAGCACATGATGCAAAGAAAAAAAGAGGTGCACCAAGGTCGCTGGATGGCTAAGCTAAGCGACACAAGTGGCCGACACAAACACCTGGCCCATCTAGGAGTGGCACTGCAGTGTCAGGCAGGATGGCACTTCAAAAAAATAGTCCCCAAACAGCACATGATGCAAAGAAAAAAAGAGGCGCAATGAGGTAGCTGTGTGACTAAGCTAAGCGACCCAAGTGGCCGACACAAACACCTGGCCCATCTAGGAGTGGCACTGCAGTGTCAGACAGGATGGCACTTAAAAAAAATAGTCCCTAAACAGCACATGAAGCAAAGAAAAAAAAGAGGCACAATGAGGTAGCTGTGTGACTAAGCTAAGCGACCCAAGTGGCCGACACAAACACCTGGCCCATCTAGGAGTGGCACTGCAGAGTCAGACAGGATGGCACTTCACAAAAATAGTCCCCAAACAACACATGATGCAAAGACAAAATGAGGCGCAATGAGGTAGCTGTGTGACTAAGCTAAGCGACCCAAGTGGCCGACACAAACACCTGGCCTATCAAGGAGTGGAACTGCAGTGTCAGACAGGATGGCAGATTTAAAAAATAGTCCCCAAACAGCACATGATGCAAAGAAAAAAAGAGGTGCACCAAGGTCGCTGGATAGCTAAGCTAAGCGACACAAGTGGCCGACACAAACACCTGGCCCTAGGAGTGGCACTGCAGTGTCAGGCAGGATGGCACTTCAAAAAAATAGTCCCCAAACAACACATGATGCAAAGAAAAAAAGAGGCGCAATGAGGTAGCTGTGTGACTAAGCTAAGCGACCCAAGTGGCCGACACAAACACCTGGCCCATCTAGGAGAGGAACTGTAGTGTAAGGCAGGATGGCAGATTTAAAAAATAGTCCCCAAACAGCACATGATGCAAAGAAAAAAAGAGGTGCACCAAGGTTGCTGGATGGCTAAGCTAAGCGACCCAAGTGGCCGACACAAACACCTGGCCCATCTAGGAGTGGCACTGCAGTGTCATACAGGATGGCAGATTTAAAAAAGAGTCCCCAAACAGCACATGATGCAAAGAAAAAAAGAGGTGCAGTGAGGTAGCTGTGTGACTAAGCTAAGCGACCCAAGTGGTCGTCACAAACACCTGGCCCATCTAGGAGTGGCACTGCAGTGTCAGACAGGATGGCAGATTTAAAAAAGAGTCCCCAAACAGCACATGATGCAAAGAAAAAAAGAGGTGCAGTGAGGTAGCTGTGTGACTAAGCTAAGCGACCCAAGTGGTCGTCACAAACACCTGGCCCATCTAGGAGTGGCACTGCAGTGTCAGACAGGGTGGCAGATTTAAAAAATAGTCCCCAAACAGCACATGATGCAAAGAAAAAAAGAGGCGCAATGAGGTAGCTGTGTGACTAAGCTAAGCGACCCAAGTGGCCGACACAAACACCTGGCCCATCTAGGAGTGGCACTGCAGTGTCAGACAGGATGGCACTTCAAAAAAATAGTCCCCAAACAGCACATGATGCAAAGAAAAAAAGAGGCGCAATGAGGTAGCTATGTGACTAAGCTAAGCGACCCAAGTGGCCGACACAAACACCTGGCCCATCTAGGAGTGGCACTGCAGTGTCAGACAGGATGGCAGATTTAAAAAAGAGTCCCCAAACAGCACATGATGCAAAGAAAAAAAGAGGTGCACCAAGGTCGCTGGATGGCTAAGCTAAGCGACACAAGTGGCCGACACAAACACCTGGCCCATCTAGGAGTGGCACTGCAGTGTCAGGCAGGATGGCACTTCAAAAAAATAGTCCCCAAACAGCACATGATGCAAAGAAAAAAAGAGGCGCAATGAGATAGCTGTGTGACTAAGCTAAGCGACCCAAGTGGCCGACACAAACACCTGGCCCATCTAGGAGTAGCACTGCAGTGTCAGACAGGATGGCACTTAAAAAAAATAGTCCCCAAACAGCACATGAAGCAAAGAAATAAAAGAGGCGCAATGAAGTAGCTGTGTGACTAAGCTAAGCGACCCAAGTGGCCGACACAAACACCTGGCCCATCTAGGAGTGGCACTGCAGTGTCAGACAGGATGGCACTTCAAAAAAAATAGTCCCCAAACAGTACATGATGCAAAGAAAAAAAGAGGCGCAATGAGGTAGCTGTGTGACTAAGCTAAGCGACACAAGTGGCCGACACAAACACCTGGCCCATCTAGGAGTGGCACTGCAGTGTCAGACAGGATGGCACTTCAAAAAAATAGTCCCCAAACAACACATGATGCAAAGAAAAAAAGAGGCGCAATGAGGTAGCTGTGTGACTAAGCTAAGCGACCCAAGTAGCCGACACAAACACCTGGCCCATCTAGGAGAGGAACTGTAGTGTAAGGCAGGATGGCAGATTTAAAAAATAGTCCCCAAACAGCACATGATGCAAAGAAAAAAAGAGGTGCACCAAGGTCGCTGGATAGCTAAGCTAAGCGACACAAGTGGCCGACACAAACACCTGGCCCATCTAGGAGTGGCACTGCAGTGTCAGGCAGGATGGCACTTCAAAAAAATAGTCCCCAAACAGCACATGATGCAAAGAAAAAAAGAGGCGCAATGAGGTAGCTGTGTGACTAAGCTAAGCGACCCAAGTGGCCGACACAAACACCTGGCCAATCTAGGAGTGGCACTGCAGTGTCAGACAGGATGGCACTTCAAAAAAATAGTCCCCAAACAGCACATGAAGCATAGAAAAAAAGAGGCGCAATGAGGTAGCTGTGTGACTAAGCTAAGCGACCCAAGTGGCCGTCACAAACACCTGGCCCATCTAGGAGTGGCACTGCAGTGTCAGACAGGATGGCACTTAAAAAAAATAGTCCCCAAACAGCACATGATGCAAAGAAAAAAAGAGGCGCAATGAGGTAGATGTGTGACTAAGCTAAGCGAACCAAGTGGCCGACACAAACACCAGGCCCATCTAGGAGTGGCACTGCAGTGTCAGACAGGATGGCACTTCAAAAAAATAGTCCCCAAACAGCACATGATGCAAAGAAAAAAAGAGGCGCAATGAGGTAGCCGTGTGACTAAGCTAAGCGACCCAAGTGGCCGACACAAACACCTGGCCCATCTAGGAGTGGCACTGCAGTGTCAGACAGGATGGCAGATTTAAAAAATAGTCCCCAAACAGCACATGATGCAAAGAAAAAAAGAGGTGCACCAAGGTCGCTGGATGGCTAAGCTAAGCGACACAAGTGGCCGACACAAACACCTGGCCCATCTAGGAGTGGCACTGCAGTGTCAGACAGGATGGCACTTCAAAAAAATAGTCCCCAAACAGCACATGATGCAAAGAAAAAAAGAGGCGCAATGAGGTAGCTGTGTGACTAAGCTAAGCGACCCAAGTGGCCGACACAAACACCTGGCCCATCTAGGAGTGGCACTGCAGTGTCAGACAGGATGGCAGATTTAAAAAATAGTCCCCAAACAGCACATGATGCAAAGAAAAAAAGAGGTGCACCAAGGTCGCTGGATGGCTAAGCTAAGCGACACAAGTGGCCGACACAAACACCTGGCCCATCTAGGAGTGGCACTGCAGTGTCAGACAGGATGGCACTTCAAAAAAATAGTCCCCAAACAGCACATGATGCAAAGAAAAAAAGAGGCGCAATGAGGTAGCTGTGTGACTAAGCTAAGCGACCCAAGTGGCCGACACAAACACCTGGCCCATCTAGGAGTGGCACTGCAGTGTCAGACAGGATGACACTTCAAAAAAATAGTCCCCAAACAGCACATGATGCAAAGAAAAAAAGAGGCGCAATTAGGTAGCTGTGTGACTAAGTTAAGCGACCCAAGTGGCTGACACAAACACCTGGCCCATCTAGGACTGGCACTGCAGTGTCAGGCAGGATGGCACTTCAAAAAAATAGTCCCCAAACAGCACATGATGCAAAGAAAAAAAGAGGCGCAATGAGGTAGCTGTGTGACTAAGCTAAGCGACCCAAGTGGCCGACACAAACACCTGGCCCATCTAGGAGTGGCACTGCAGTGTCAGACAGGATGGCACTTAAAAAAAAATAGTCCCTAAACAGCACATGAAGCAAAGAAAAAAATAGGCACAATGAGGTAGCTGTATGACTAAGCTAAGCGACCCAAGTGGCCGACACAAACACCTGGCCCATCTAGGAGTGGCACTGCAGTGTCAGACAGGATGGCACTTCACAAAAATAGTCCCCAAACAACACATGATGCAAAGAAAAAAAGAGGCGCAATGAGGTAGCTGTGTGACTAAGCTAAGCGACACAAGTGGCTGACACAAACACCTGGCCTATCTAGGAGTGGAACTGCAGTGTCAGACAGGATGGCAGATTTAAAAAATAGTCCCCAAACAGCACATGATGCAAAGAAAAAAAGAGGTGCACCAAGGTCGCTGGATAGCTAAGCTAAGCGACACAAGTGGCCGACACAAACACCTGGCCCATCTAGGAGTGGCACTGCAGTGTCAGGCAGGATGGCACTTCAAAAAAATAGTCCCCAAACAGCACATGATGCAAAGAAAAAAAGAGGCGCAATGAGGTAGCTGTGTGACTAAGCTAAGCGACCCAAGTGGCCGACACAAACACCTGGCCCATCTAGGAGTGGCACTGCAGTGTCAGACAGGATGGCACTTCAAAAAAATAATCCCCAAACAGCACATGATGCAAAGAAAAAAAGAGGCGCAATGAGGTAGCTGTGTGACTAAGCTAAGCGACCCAAGTGGCCGACACAAACACCTGGCCCATCTAGGAGTGGCACTGCAGTGTCAGACAGGATGGCAGATTTAAAAAATAGTCCCCAAACAGCACATGATGCATAGAAAAAAAGAGGTGCACCAATGTCGCTGGATGGCTAAGCTAAGCGACACAAGTGGCCGACACAAACACCTGGCCCATCTAGGAGTGGCACTGCAGTGTCAGGCAGGATGGCACTTCAAAAAAATAGTCCCCAAACAGCACATGATGCAAAGAAAAAAAGAGGCGCAATGAGGTAGCTGTGTGACTAAGCTAAGCGACCCAAGTGGCCGACACAAACACCTGGCCCATCTAGGACTGGCACTGCAGTGTCAGGCAGGATGGCACTTCAAAAAAATAGTCCCCAAACAGCACATGATGCAAAGAAAAAAAGAGGCGCAATGAGGTAGCTGTGTGACTAAGCTAAGCGACCCAAGTGGCCGACACAAACACCTGGCCCATCTAGGAGTGGCACTGCAGTGTCAGACAGGATGGCACTTAAAAAAAATAGTCCCTAAACAGCACATGAAGCAAAGAAAAAAAAGAGGCACAATGAGGTAGCTGTGTGACTAAGCTAAGCGACCCAAGTGGCCGACACAAACACCTGGCCCATCTAGGAGTGGCACTGCAGAGTCAGACAGGATGGCACTTCACAAAAATAGTCCCCAAACAACACATGATGCAAAGACAAAATGAGGCGCAATGAGGTAGCTGTGTGACTAAGCTAAGCGACCCAAGTGGCCGACACAAACACCTGGCCTATCAAGGAGTGGAACTGCAGTGTCAGACAGGATGGCAGATTTAAAAAATAGTCCCCAAACAGCACATGATGCAAAGAAAAAAAGAGGTGCACCAAGGTCGCTGGATAGCTAAGCTAAGCGACACAAGTGGCCGACACAAACACCTGGCCCTAGGAGTGGCACTGCAGTGTCAGGCAGGATGGCACTTCAAAAAAATAGTCCCCAAACAGCACATGATGCAAAGAAAAAAAGAGGCGCAATGAGGTAGCTGTGTGACTAAGCTAAGCGACCCAAGTGGCCGACACAAACACCTGGCCCATCTAGGAGTGGCACTGCAGTGTCAGAAAGGATGGCACTTCAAAAAAATAGTCCCCAAACAGCACATGATGCAAAGAAAAAAAGAGGCGCAATGAGGTAGCTGTGTGACTAAGCTAAGCGACCCAAGTGGCCGACACAAACACCTGGCCCATCTAGGAGTGGCACTGCAGTGTCAGACAGGATGGCAGATTTAAAAAATAGTCCCCTAACAGCACATGATGCAAAGAAAAAAAGAGGTGCACCAAGGTCGCTGGATGGCTAAGCTAAGCGACACAAGTGGCCGACACAAACACCTGGCCCATCTAGGAGTGGCACTGCAGTGTCAGACAGGATGGCACTTCAAAAAAATAGTCCCCAAACAGCACATGATGCAAAGAAAAAAAGAGGCGCAATGAGGTAGCTGTGTGACTAAGCTAAGCGACCCAAGTGGCCGACACAAACACCTGGCCCATCTAGGTGTGGCACTGCAGTGTCAGACAGGATGGCAGATTTAAAAAATAGTCCCCAAACAGCACATGATGCAAAGAAAAAAGAGGTGCACCAAGGTCGCTGGATGGCTAAGCTAAGCGACACAAGTGGCCGACACAAACACCTGGCCCATCTAGGAGTGGCACTGCAGTGTCAGGCAGGATGGCACTTCAAAAAAATAGTCCCCAAATAGCAAATGATGCAAAGAAAAAAAGAGGTGCAATGAGGTAGCTGTGTGACTAAGCTAAGCGACCCAAGTTGCCGACACAAACACCTGGCCCATCTAGGACTGGCACTGCAGTGTCAGGCAGGATGGCACTTCAACAAAATAGTCCCCAAACAGCACATGATGCAAAGAAAAAAGAGGCGCAATGAGGTAGCTGTGTGACTAAGCTAAGCGACCCAAGTGGCCGACACAAACACCTGGCCCATCTAGGAGTGGCACTGCAGTGTCAGACAGGATGGCACTTAAAAAAAATAGTCCCCAAACAGCACATGAAGCAAAGAAAAAAAGAGGCGCAATGAGGTAGCTGTGTGACTAAGCTAAGTGACCCAAGTGGCCGACACAAACATCTGGCCCATCTAGGAGTGGCACTGCAGTGTCAGACAGGATGGCACTTCAAAAAAATAGTCCCCAAACAGCACATGATGCAAAGAAAAAAAGAGGCGCAATGAGGTAGCTGTGTGACTAAGCAAAGCGACCCAATTGGTCGACACAAACACCTGGCCCATCTAGGAGTGGCACTGCAGTGTCAGACAGGATGTCACTTCAAAAAAATAGTCCCTAAACAGCACATGATGCAAAGAAAAAAAGAGGCGCAATGAGGTAGCTGTGTGACTAAGCTAAGCGACCCAAATGGCCGACACAAACACCTGGCTCACCTAGGAGTGGCACTGCAGTGTCAGACAGGATGGCACTTAAAAAAAATAGTCCCCAAACAGCACATGATGCAAAGAAAAAAAGAGGCGCAATGAGGTAGCTGTGTGACTAAGCTAAGCGACCCAAGTGGCCGACACAAACACCTGGCCCATCTAGGAGTGGCACTGCAGTGTCAGACAGGATGGCAGATTTAAAAAATAGTCCCCAAACAGCACATGATGCAAAGAAAAAAGAGGCGCAATGAGGTAGCTGTGTGACTAAGCTAAGCGACCCAAGTGGCCGACACAAACACCTGGCCCATCTAGGAGTGGCACTGCAGTGTCAGACAGGATGGCACTTAAAAAAAATAGTCCCCAAACAGCACATGAAGCAAAGAAAAAAAGAGGCGCAATGAGGTAGCTGTGTGACTAAGCTAAGTGACCCAAGTGGCCGACACAAACACCTGGCCCATCTAGGAGTGGCACTGCAGTGTCAGACAGGATGGCACTTCAAAAAAATAGTCCCCAAACAGCACATGATGCAAAGAAAAAAAGAGGCGCAATGAGGTAGCTGTGTGACTAAGCAAAGCGACCCAATTGGTCGACACAAACACCTGGCCCATCTAGGAGTGGCACTGCAGTGTCAGACAGGATGTCACTTCAAAAAAATAGTCCCTAAACAGCACATGATGCAAAGAAAAAAAGAGGCGCAATGAGGTAGCTGTGTGACTAAGCTAAGCGACCCAAATGGCCGACACAAACACCTGGCTCACCTAGGAGTGGCACTGCAGTGTCAGACAGGATGGCACTTAAAAAAAATAGTCCCCAAACAGCACATGATGCAAAGAAAAAAAGAGGCGCAATGAGGTAGCTGTGTGACTAAGCTAAGCGACCCAAGTGGCCGACACAAACACCTGGCCCATCTAGGAGTGGCACTGCAGTGTCAGACAGGATGGCAGATTTAAAAAATAGTCCCCAAACAGCACATGATGCAAAGAAAAAAAGAGGTGCACCAAGGTCGCTGGATGGCTAAGCTAAGCGACACAAGTGGCCGACACAAACACCTGGCCCATCTAGGAGTGGCACTGCAGTGTCAGACAGGATGGCACTTCAAAAAAATAGTCCCCAAACAGCACATGATGCAAAGAAAAAAGAGGCGCAATGAGGTAGCTGTGTGACTAAGCTAAGCGACCTAAGTGGCCGACACAAACACCTGGCCCATCTAGGTGTGGCATTGCAGTGTCAGACAGGATGGCAGATTTAAAAAAGAGTCCTCAAACAGCACATGATGCAAAGAAAAAAAGAGGTGCACCAAGGTCACTGGATGGCTAAGCTAAGCGACACAAGTGGCCGACACAAACACCTGGCCCTTCTAGGAGTGGCACTGCAGTGTCAGACAGGATGGCGTTTCAAAAAAATGGTCCCCAAACAGCACATGAAGCAAAGAAAAAAAGAGGCGCAATGAGGTAGCTGTGTGACTAAGCTA
Organism: Pseudophryne corroboree; assembly: GCF_028390025.1. NCBI lineage: Eukaryota > Metazoa > Chordata > Amphibia > Anura > Myobatrachidae > Pseudophryne > Pseudophryne corroboree. The sequence continues at coordinate 154,765,169 of NC_086447.1, forward strand.
AGCGACCCAAGTGGCCGACACAAACACCTGGCCCATCTAGGAGTGGCACTGCAGTGTCAGACAGGATGGCACTTCAAAAAAATAGTCCCCAAACAGCACATGATGCAAAGAAAAAAAGAGGCGCAATGAGGTAGCTGTGTGACTAAGCAAAGCGACCCAATTGGCCGACACAAACACCTGGCCCATCTAGGAGTGGCACTGCAGTGTCAGACAGGATGGCACTTCAAAAAAATAGTCCCAAACAGCACATGATGCAAAGAAAAAAAGAGGCACAATGAGGTAGCTGTGTGACTAAGCTAAGCGACCCAAATGGCCGACACAAACACCTGGCTCACCTAGGAGTGGCACTGCAGTGTCAAACAGGATGGCACTTCAAAAAAATAGTCCCCAAACAGCACATGATACAAAGAAAAAAAGAGGCGCAATGAGGTAGCTGTGTGACTAAGCTAAGCGACCCAAGTGGCCGACACAAACACCTGGCCCATCTAGGAGTGGCACTGCAGTGTCAGACAGGATGGCAGATTTAAAAAATAGTCCCCAAACAGCACATGATGCAAAGAAAAAAAGAGGTGCACCAAGGTCGCTGGATGGCTAAGCTAAACGACACAAGTGGCCGACACCAACACCTGGCCCATCTAGGAGTGGCACTGCAGTGTCAGACAGGATGGCACTTCAAAAAATAGTCCCCAAACAGCACATGATGCAAAGAAAAAAAGAGGCGCAATGAGGTAGCTGTGTGACTAAGCTAAGCGACCCAAGTGGCCGACACAAACACCTGGCCCATCTAGGAGTGGTACTGTAGTGTCAGACAGGATGGCAGATTTAAAAAATAGTCCGCAAACAGCACATGATGCAAAGAAAAAAAGAGGTGCACCAAGGTCGCTGGATGGCTAAGCTAAGCGACACAAGTGGCCGACACAAACACCTGGCCCATCTAGGAGTGGCACTGCAGTGTCAGGCAGGATGGCACTTCAAAAAAAGAGTCCCCAAAAGCACATGATGCAAAGAAAAAAAGAGGCGCAATGAGGTAGCTGTGTGACTAAGCTAAGCGACCCAAGTGGCCGACACAAACACCTGGCCCATCTAGGACTGGCACTGCAGTGTCAGGCAGGATGGCACTTCAAAAAAAATAGTCCCCAAACAGCACATGATGCAAAGAAAAAAAGAGGAGCAATGAGGTAGCTGTGTGACTAAGCTAAGCGACCCAAGTGGCCGACACAAACACCTGGCCCATCTAGGAGTGGCACTGCAGTGTCAGACAGGATGACACTTCAAAAAAATAGTCCCCAAACAGCACATGATGCTAAGAAAAAAAGAGGCGCAATGAGATAGCTGTGTGACTAAGCTAAGCGACCCAAGTGGCCGACACAAACACCTGGCCCATCTAGGAGTGGCAGTGTCAGACAGGATGGCACTTCACAAAAATAGTCCCCAAACAACACATGATGCAAAGAAAAAAAGAGGCGAAATGAGGTAGCTGTGTGACTAAGCTAAGCGACCCAAGTGGCCGACACAAACACCTGGCCTATCTAGGAGTGGAACTGCAGTGTCAGACAGGATGGCAGATTTAAAAAATAGTCCCCAAACAGCACATGATGCAAAGAAAAAAAGAGGTGCACCAAGGTCGCTGGATAGCTAAGCTAAGCAACACAAGTGGCCGACACAAACACCTGGCCCATCTAGGAGTGGCACTGCAGTGTCAGGCAGGATGGCACTTCAAAACAATAGTCCCCAAACAGCACATGATGCAAAGAAAAAAAGAGGCGCAATGAGGTAGCTGTGTGACTAAGCTAAGCGACCCAAGTGGCCGACACAAACACCTGGCCCATCTAGGAGTGGCACTGCAGTGTCAGACAGGATGGCACTTCAAAAAAATAGTCCCCAAACAGCACATGAAGCAAAGAAAAAAAGAGGCGCAATGAGGTAGCTGTGTGACTAAGCTAAGCGACCCAAGTGGCCGACACAAACACCTGGCCCATCTAGGAGTGGCACTGTAGTGTCAGACAGGATGGCAGATTTAAAAAAGAGTCCCCAAACAGCACATGATGCAAAGAAAAAAAGAGGTGCACCAAGGTCGCTGGATGGCTAAGCTAAGCGACACAAGTGGCCGACACAAACACCTGGCCCATCTAGGAGTGGCACTGCAGTGTCAGACAGGATGGCACTTCAAAAAAATAGTCCCCAAACAGCACATGAAGCAAAGAAAAAAAGAGGCGCAATGAGGTAGCTGTGTGACTAAGCTAAGCGACCCAAGTGGCCGACACAAACACATGGCCCATCTAAGAGTGGCACTGTAGTGTCAGACAGGATGGCAGATTTAAAAAATAGTCCCCAAATAGCACATGATGCAAAGAAAAAAAGAGGTGCACCAAGGTCGCTGGATGGCTAAGCTAAGCGACACAAGTGGCCGACACAAACACCTGGCCCATCTAGGAGTGGCACTGCAGTGTCAGGCAGGATTGCACTTCAAAAAAATAGTCCCCAAAAGCACATGATGCAAAGAAAAAAAGAGGCGCAATGAGGTAGCTGTGTGACTAAGCTAAGCGACCCAAGTGGCCGACACAAACACCTGGCCCATCTAGGAGTGGCACTGCAGTGTCAGACAGGATGACACTTAAAAAAAATAGTCCCCAAAGCACATGATGCAAATAAAAAAAGAGGCGCAATGAGGTAGCTGTGTGACTAAGCTAAGCGACCCAAGTGGCGGACACAAACACCTGGCCCATCTAGGAGTGGCACTGCAGTGTCAGACAGGATGACACTTCAAAAAAATAGTCCCCAAACAGCACATGATGCTAAGAAAAAAAGAGGCGCAATGAGGTAGCTGTGTGACTAAGCTAAGCGACCCAAGTGGCCGACACAAACACCTGGCCCATCTAGGAGTGGCACTGCAGTGTCAGACAGGATAACACTTAAAAAATAGTCCCCAAAAGCACATGATGCAAAGAAAAAAAGAGGCGCAATGAGGTAGCTGTGTGACTAAGCTAAGCGACCCAAGTGGCCGACACAAACACCTGGCCCATCTAGGAGTGGCACTGCAGTGTCAGACAGGATGACACTTCAAAAAAAATAGTCCCCAAACAGCACATGATGCTAAGAAAAAAAGAGGCGCAATGAGATAGCTGTGTGACTAAGCTAAGCGACCCAAGTGGCCGACACAAACACCTGGCCCATCTAGGAGTGGCACTGCAGTGTCAGACAGGATGGCACTTCACAAAAATAGTCCCCAAACAACACATGATGCAAAGAAAAAAAGAGGCGCAATGAGGTAGCTGTGTGACTAAGCTTAGCGACCCAAGTGGCCGACACAAACACCTGGCCTATCTAGGAGTGGAACTGCAGTGTCAGACATGATGGCAGATTTAAAAAATAGTCCCCAAACAGCACATGATGCAAAGAAAAAAAGAGGTGCACCAAGGTCGCTGGATAGCTAAGCTAAGCAACACAAGTGGCCGACACAAACACCTGGCCCATCTAGGAGTGGCACTGCAGTGTCAGGCAGGATGGCACTTCAAAAAAATAGTCCCCAAACAGCACATGATGCAAAGAAAAAAAGAGGCGCAATGAGGTAGCTGTGTGACTAAGCTAAGCGACCCAAGTGGCCGACACAAACACCTGGCCCATCTAGGAGTGGCACTGCAGTGTCAGACAGGATGACACTTCAAAAAAATAGTCCCCAAACAGCACATGATGCTAAGAAAAAAAGAGGCGCAATGAGATAGCTGTGTGACTAAGCTAAGCGACCCAAGTGGCCGACACAAACACCTGGCCCATCTAGGAGTGGCACTGCAGTGTCAGACAGGATGGCACTTCACAAAAATAGTCCCCAAACAACACATGATGCAAAGAAAAAAAGAGGCGCAATGAGGTATCTGTGTGACTAAGCTAAGCGACCCAAGTGGCCGACACAAACACCTGGCCTATCTAGGAGTGGAACTGCAGTGTCAGACAGGATGGCAGATTTAAAAAATAGTCCCCAAACAGCACATGATGCAAAGAAAAAAAGAGGTGCACCAAGGTCGCTGAATAGCTAAGCTAAGCAACACAAGTGGCCAACACAAACACCTGGCCCATCTAGGAGTGGCACTGCAGTGTCAAGCAGGATGGCACTTCAAAAAAATAGTCCCCAAACAGCACATGATGCTAAGAAAAAAAGAGGCGCAATGAGATAGCTGTGTGACTAAGCTAAGCGACCCAAGTGGCCGACACAAACACCTGGCCCATCTAGGAGTGGCACTGCAGTGTCAGACAGGATGGCACTTCACAAAAATAGTCCACAAACAACACATGATGCAAAGAAAAAAAGAGGCGCAATGAGGTAGCTGTGTGACTAAGCTAAGCGACCCAAGTGGCCGACACAAACACCTGGCCTATCTAGGAGTGGAACTGCAGTGTCAGACAGGATGGCAGATTTAAAAAATAGTCCCCAAACAGCACATGATGCAAAGAAAAAAAGAGGTGCACCAAGGTCGCTGGATAGCTAAGCTAAGCAACACAAGTGGCCGACACAAACACCTGGCCCATCTAGGAGTGGCACTGCAGTGTCAGGCAGGATGGCACTTCAAAACAATAGTCCCCAAATAGCACATGATGCAAAGAAAAAAAGAGGCGCAATGAGGTAGCTGTGTGACTAAGCTAAGCGACCCAAGTGGCCGACACAAACACCTGGCCCATCTAGGAGTGGCACTGCAGTGTCAGACAGGATGGCACTTCAAAAAAATAGTCCCCAAACAGCACATGAAGCAAAGAAAAAAAGAGGCGCAATGAGGTAGCTGTGTGACTAAGCTAAGCGACCCAAGTGGCCGACACAAACACCTGGCCCATCTAGGAGTGGCACTGTAGTGTCAGACAGGATGGCAGATTTAAAAAAGAGTCCCCAAACAGCACATGATGCAAAGAAAAAAAGAGGTGCACCAAGGTCGCTGGATGGCTAAGCTAAGCGACACAAGTGGCCGACACAAACACCTGGCCCATCTAGGAGTGGCACTGCAGTGTCAGACAGGATGGCACTTCAAAAAAATAGTCCCCAAACAGCACATGAAGCAAAGAAAAAAAGAGGCGCAATGAGGTAGCTGTGTGACTAAGCTAAGCGACCCAAGTGGCCGACACAAACACCTGGCCCATCTAAGAGTGGCACTGTAGTGTCAGACAGGATGGCAGATTTAAAAAATAGTCCCCAAACAGCACATGATGCAAAGAAAAAAAGAGGTGCACCAAGGTCGCTGGATGGCTAAGCTAAGCGACATAAGTGGCCGACACAAACACCTGGCCCATCTAGGAGTGGCACTGCAGTGTCAGGCAGGATTGCACTTCAAAAAAATAGTCCCCAAAAGCACATGATGCAAAGAAAAAAAGAGGCGCAATGAGGTAGCTGTGTGACTAAGCTAAGCGACCCAAGTGGCCGACACAAACACCTGGCCCATCTAGGAGTGGCACTGCAGTGTCAGACAGGATGACACTTCAAAAAAATAGTCCCCAAACAGCACATGATGCTAAGAAAAAAAGAGGCGCAATGAGGTAGCTGTGTGACTAAGCTAAGCGACCCAAGTGGCCGACACAAACACCTGGCCCATCTAGGAGTGGCACTGCAGTGTCAGACAGGATGACACTTCAAAAAATAGTCCCCAAAAGCACATGATGCAAAGAAAAAAAGAGGCGCAATGAGGTAGCTGTGTGACTAAGCTAAGCGACCCAAGTGGCCGACACAAACACCTGGCCCATCTAGGAGTGGCACTGCAGTGTCAGACAGGATGACACTTCAAAAAAATAGTCCCCAAACAGCACATGATGCTAAGAAAAAAAGAGGCGCAATGAGATAGCTGTGTGACTAAGCTAAGCGACCCAAGTGGCCGACACAAACACCTGGCCCATCTAGGAGTGGCACTGCAGTGTCAGACAGGATGGCACTTCACAAAAATAGTCCCCAAACAACACATGATGCAAAGAAAAAAAGAGGCGCAATGAGGTAGCTGTGTGAGTAAGCTAAGCGACCCAAGTGGCCGACACAAACACCTGGCCTATCTAGGAGTGGAACTGCAGTGTCAGACATGATGGCAGATTTAAAAAATAGTCCCCAATCAGCACATGATGCAAAGAAAAAAAGAGGTGCACCAAGGTCGCTGGATAGCTAAGCTAAGCAACACAAGTGGCCGACACAAACACCTGGCCCATCTAGGAGTGGCACTGCAGTGTCAGGCAGGATGGCACTTCAAAAAAATAGTCCCCAAACAGCACATGATGCAAAGAAAAAAAGAGGCGCAATAAGGTAGCTGTGTGACTAAGCTAAGCGACCCAAGTGGCCGACACAAACACCTGGCCCATCTAGGAGTGGCACTGCAGTGTCAGACAGGATGACACTTCAAAAAAATAGTCCCCAAACAGCACATGATGCTAAGAAAAAAAGAGGTGCAATGAGATAGCTGTGTGACTAAGCTAAGCGACCCAAGTGGCCGACACAAACACCTGGCCCATCTAGGAGTGGCACTGCAGTGTCAGACAGGATGGCACTTCACAAAAATAGTCCCCAAACAACACATGATGCAAAGAAAAAAAGAGGCGCAATGAGGTAGCTGTGTGACTAAGCTAAGCGACCCAAGTGGCCGACACAAACACCTGGCCTATCTAGGAGTGGAACTGCAGTGTCAGACATGATGGCAGATTTAAAAAATAGTCCCCAAACAGCACATGATGCAGAGAAAAAAAGAGGTGCACCAAGGTCGCTGGATATCTAAGCTAAGCAACACAAGTGGCCGACACAAACACCTGGCCCATCTAGGAGTGGCACTGCAGTGTCAGGCAGGATGGCACTTCAAAAAAATAGTCCCCAAACAGCACATGATGCAAAGAAAAAAAGAGGCGCAATGAGGTAGCTGTGTGACTAAGCTAAGCGACCCAAGTGGCCGACACAAACACCTGGCCCATCTAGGAGTGGCACTGCAGTGTCAGACAGGATGACACTTCAAAAAAATAGTCCCCAAACAGCACATGATGCTAAGAAAAAAAGAGGCGCAATGAGATAGCTGTGTGACTAAGCTAAGCGACCCAAGTGGCCGACACAAACACCTGGCCCATCTAGGAGTGGCACTGCAGTGTCAGACAGGATGGCACTTCACAAAAATAGTCCCCAAACAACACATGATGCAAAGAAAAAAAGAGGCGCAATGAGGTATCTGTGTGACTAAGCTAAGCGACCCAAGTGGCCGACACAAACACCTGGCCTATCTAGGAGTGGAACTGCAGTGTCAGACAGGATGGCAGATTTAAAAAATAGTCCCCAAACAGCACATGATGCAAAGAAAAAAAGAGGTGCACCAAGGTCGCTGAATAGCTAAGCTAAGCAACACAAGTGGCCAACACAAACACCTGGCCCATCTAGGAGTGGCACTGCAGTGTCAAGCAGGATGGCACTTCAAAAAAATAGTCCCCAAACAGCACATGATGCTAAGAAAAAAAGAGGCGCAATGAGATAGCTGTGTGACTAAGCTAAGCGACCCAAGTGGCCGACACAAACACCTGGCCTATCTAGGAGTGGAACTGCAGTGTCAGACAGGATGGCAGATTTAAAAAATAGTCCCCAAACAGCACATGATGCAAAGAAAAAAAGAGGTGCACCAAGGTCGCTGGATAGCTAAGCTAAGCAACACAAGTGGCCGACACAAACACCTGGCCCATCTAGGAGTGGCACTGCAGTGTCAGGCAGGATGGCACTTCAAAACAATAGTCCCCAAACAGCACATGATGCAAAGAAAAAAAGAGGCGCAATGAGGTAGCTGTGTGACTAAGCTAAGCGACCCAAGTGGCCGACACAAACACCTGGCCCATCTAGGAGTGGCACTGCAGTGTCAGACAGGATGGCACTTCAAAAAAATAGTCCCCAAACAGCACATGAAGCAAAGAAAAAAAGAGGCGCAATGAGGTAGCTGTGTGACTAAGCTAAGCGACCCAAGTGGCCGACACAAACACCTGGCCCATCTAGGAGTGGCACTGTAGTGTCAGACAGGATGGCAGATTTAAAAAAGAGTCCCCAAACAGCACATGATGCAAAGAAAAAAAGAGGTGCACCAAGGTCGCTGGATGGCTAAGCTAAGCGACCCAAGTGGCCGACACAAACACCTGGCCCATCTAGGAGTGGCACTGCAGTGTCAGACAGGATGGCACTTCAAAAAAATAGTCCCCAAACAGCACATGAAGCAAAGAAAAAAAGAGGCGCAATGAGGTAGCTGTGTGACTAAGCTAAGCGACCCAAGTGGCCGACACAAACACCTGGCCCATCTAAGAGTGGCACTGTAGTGTCAGACAGGATGGCAGATTTAAAAAATAGTCCCCAAACAGCACATGATGCAAAGAAAAAAAGAGGTGCACCAAGGTCGCTGGATGGCTAAGCTAAGCGACATAAGTGGCCGACACAAACACCTGGCCCATCTAGGAGTGGCACTGCAGTGTCAGGCAGGATTGCACTTCAAAAAAATAGTCCCCAAAAGCACATGATGCAAAGAAAAAAAGAGGCGCAATGAGGTAGCTGTGTGACTAAGCTAAGCGACCCAAGTGGCCGACACAAACACCTGGCCCATCTAGGAGTGGCACTGCAGTGTCAGACAGGATGACACTTCAAAAAAATAGTCCCCAAACAGCACATGATGCTAAGAAAAAAAGAGGCGCAATGAGGTAGCTGTGTGACTAAGCTAAGCGACCCAAGTGGCCGACACAAACACCTGGCCCATCTAGGAGTGGCACTGCAGTGTCAGACAGGATGACACTTCAAAAAATAGTCCCCAAAAGCACATGATGCAAAGAAAAAAAGAGGCGCAATGAGGTAGCTGTGTGACTAAGCTAAGCGACCCAAGTGGCCGACACAAACACCTGGCCCATCTAGGAGTGGCACTGCAGTGTCAGACAGGATGACACTTCAAAAAAATAGTCCCCAAACAGCACATGATGCTAAAAAAAGAGGCGCAATGAGATAGCTGTGTGACTAAGCTAAGCGACCCAAGTGGCCGACACAAACACCTGGCCCATCTAGGAGTGGCACTGCAGTGTCAGACAGGATGACACTTCAAAGAAATAGTCCCCAAACAGCACATGATGCTAAGAAAAAAAGAGGCGCAATGAGATAGCTGTGTGACTAAGCTAAGCGACCCAAGTGGCCGACACAAACACCTGGCCCATCTAGGAGTGGCACTGCAGTGTCAGACAGGATGGCACTTCACAAAAATAGTCCCCAAACAACACATGATGCAAAGAAAAAAAGAGGCGCAATGAGGTATCTGTGTGACTAAGCTAAGCGACCCAAGTGGCCGACACAAACACCTGGCCTATCTAGGAGTGGAACTGCAGTGTCAGACAGGATGGCAGATTTAAAAAATAGTCCCCAAACAGCACATGATGCAAAGAAAAAAAGAGGTGCACCAAGGTCGCTGAATAGCTAAGCTAAGCAACACAAGTGGCCAACACAAACACCTGGCCCATCTAGGAGTGGCACTGCAGTGTCAAGCAGGATGGCACTTCAAAAAAATAGTCCCCAAACAGCACATGATGCTAAGAAAAAAAGAGGCGCAATGAGATAGCTGTGTGACTAAGCTAAGCGACCCAAGTGGCCGACACAAACACCTGGCCCATCTAGGAGTGGCACTGCAGTGTCAGACAGGATGGCACTTCACAAAAATAGTCCCCAAACAACACATGATGCAAAGAAAAAAAGAGGCGCAATGAGGTAGCTGTGTAACTAAGCTAAGCGACCCAAGTGGCCGACACAAACACCTGGCCTATCTAGGAGTGGAACTGCAGTGTCAGACAGGATGGCAGATTTAAAAAATAGTCCCCAAACAGCACATGATGCAAAGAAAAAAAGAGGTGCACCAAGGTCGCTGGATAGCTAAGCTAAGCAACACAAGTGGCCGACACAAACACCTGGCCCATCTAGGAGTGGCACTGCAGTGTCAGGCAGGATGGCACTTCAAAACAATAGTCCCCAAACAGCACATGATGCAAAGAAAAAAAGAGGCGCAATGAGGTAGCTGTGTGACTAAGCTAAGCGACCCAAGTGGCCGACACAAACACCTGGCCCATCTAGGAGTGGCACTGCAGTGTCAGACAGGATGGCACTTCAAAAAAATAGTCCCCAAACAGCACATGAAGCAAAGAAAAAAAGAGGCGCAATGAGGTAGCTGTGTGACTAAGCTAAGCGACCCAAGTGGCCGACACAAACACCTGGCCCATCTAGGAGTGGCACTGTAGTGTCAGACAGGATGGCAGATTTAAAAAAAGAGTCCCCAAACAGCACATGATGCAAAGAAAAAAAGAGGTGCACCAAGGTCGCTGGATGGCTAAGCTATGCGACCCAAGTGGCCGACACAAACACCTGGCCCATCTAGGAGTGGCACTGCAGTGTCAGACAGGATGGCACTTCACAAAAATAGTCCCCAAACAACACATGATGCAAAGAAAAAAAGAGGCGCAATGAGGTAGCTGTGTGACTAAGCTAAGCGACCCAAGTGGCCGACACAAACACCTGGCCTATCTAGGAGTGGAACTGCAGTGTCAGACATGATGGCAGATTTAAAAAATAGTCCCCAAACAGCACATGATGCAAAGAAAAAAAGAGGTGCACCAAGGTCGCTGGATAGCTAAGCTAAGCAACACAAGTGGCCGACACAAACACCTGGCCCATCTAGGAGTGGCACTGCAGTGTCAGGCAGGATGGCACTTCAAAAAAATAGTCCCCAAACAGCACATGATGCAAAGAAAAAAAGAGGCGCAATGAGGTAGCTGTGTGACTAAGCTAAGCGACCCAAGTGGCCGACACAAACACCTGGCCCATCTAGGAGTGGCACTGCAGTGTCAGACAGGATGACACTTCAAAAAAATAGTCCCCAAACAGCACATGATGCTAAGAAAAAAAGAGGCGCAATGAGATAGCTGTGTGACTAAGCTAAGCGACCCAAGTGGCCGACACAAACACCTGGCCCATCTAGGAGTGGCACTGCAGTGTCAGACAGGATGGCACTTCACAAAAATAGTCCCCAAACAACACATGATGCAAAGAAAAAAAGAGGCGCAATGAGGTATCTGTGTGACTAAGCTAAGCGACCCAAGTGGCCGACACAAACACCTGGCCTATCTAGGAGTGGAACTGCAGTGTCAGACAGGATGGCAGATTTAAAAAATAGTCCCCAAACAGCACATGATGCAAAGAAAAAAAGAGGTGCACCAAGGTCGCTGAATAGCTAAGCTAAGCAACACAAGTGGCCAACACAAACACCTGGCCCATCTAGGAGTGGCACTGCAGTGTCAAGCAGGATGGCACTTCAAAAAAATAGTCCCCAAACAGCACATGATGCAAAGAAAAAAAGAGGCGCAATGAGATAGCTGTGTGACTAAGCTAAGCGACCCAAGTGGCCGACACAAACACCTGGCCCATCTAGGAGTGGCACTGCAGTGTCAGACAGGATGGCACTTCACAAAAATAGTCCCCAAACAACACATGATGCAAAGAAAAAAAGAGGCGCAATGAGGTAGCTGTGTAACTAAGCTAAGCGACCCAAGTGGCCGACACAAACACCTGGCCTATCTAGGAGTGGAACTGCAGTGTCAGACAGGATGGCAGATTTAAAAAATAGTCCCCAAACAGCACATGATGCAAAGAAAAAAAGAGGTGCACCAAGGTCGCTGGATAGCTAAGCTAAGCAACACAAGTGGCCGACACAAACACCTGGCCCATCTAGGAGTGGCACTGCAGTGTCAGGCAGGATGGCACTTCAAAACAATAGTCCCCAAACAGCACATGATGCAAAGAAAAAAAGAGGCGCAATGAGGTAGCTGTGTGACTAAGCTAAGCGACCCAAGTGGCCGACACAAACACCTGGCCCATCTAGGAGTGGCACTGCAGTGTCAGACAGGATGGCACTTCAAAAAAATAGTCCCCAAACAGCACATGAAGCAAAGAAAAAAAGAGGCGCAATGAGGTAGCTGTGTGACTAAGCTAAGCGACCCAAGTGGCCGACACAAACACCTGGCCCATCTAGGAGTGGCACTGTAGTGTCAGACAGGATGGCAGATTTAAAAAAAGAGTCCCCAAACAGCACATGATGCAAAGAAAAAAAGAGGTGCACCAAGGTCGCTGGATGGCTAAGCTATGCGACCCAAGTGGCCGACACAAACACCTGGCCCATCTAGGAGTGGCACTGCAGTGTCAGACAGGATGGCACTTCACAAAAATAGTCCCCAAACAACACATGATGCAAAGAAAAAAAGAGGCGCAATAAGGTAGCTGTGTGACTAAGCTAAGCGACCCAAGTTGCCGACACAAACACCTGGCCTATCTAGGAGTGGAACTGCAGTGTCAGACAGGATGGCAGATTTAAAAAAGAGTCCCCAAACAGCACATGATGCAAAGAAAAAAAGAGGTGCACCAAGGTCGCTGGATGGCTAAGCTAAGCGACCCAAGTGGCCGACACAAACACCTGGCCCATCTAGGAGTGGCACTGCAGTGTCAGACAGGATGGCACTTCAAAAAAAATAGTCCCCAAACAGCACATGAAGCAAAGAAAAAAAGAGGCGCAATGAGGTAGCTGTGTGACTAAGCTAAGCGACCCAAGTGGCCGACACAAACACCTGGCCCATCTAGGAGTGGCACTGCAGTGTCAGGCAGGATGGCACTTCAAAACAATAGTCCCCAAACAGCACATGATGCAAAGAAAAAAAGAGGCGCAATGAGGTAGCTGTGTGACTAAGCTAAGCGACCCAAGTGGCCGACACAAACACCTGGCCCATCTAGGAGTGGCACTGCAGTGTCAGACAGGATGGCACTTCAAAAAAATAGTCCCCAAACAGCATATGAAGCAAAGAAAAAAAGAGGCGCAATGAGGTAGCTGTGTGACTAAGCTAAGCGACCCAAGTGGCCGACACAAACACCTGGCCCATCTAGGAGTGGCACTGTAGTGTCAGACAGGATGGCAGATTTAAAAAAGAGTCCCCAAACAGCACATGATGCAAAGAAAAAAAGAGGTGCACCAAGGTCGCTGGATGGCTAAGCTAAGCGACCCAAGTGGCCGACACAAACACCTGGCCCATCTAGGAGTGGCACTGCAGTGTCAGACAGGATGGCACTTCAAAAAAATAGTCCCCAAACAGCACATGAAGCAAAGAAAAAAAGAGGCGCAATGAGGTAGCTGTGTGACTAAGCTAAGCGACCCAAGTGGCCGACACAAACACCTGGCCCATCTAAGAGTGGCACTGTAGTGTCAGACAGGATGGCAGATTTAAAAAATAGTCCCCAAACAGCACATGATGCAAAGAAAAAAAGAGGTGCACCAAGGTCGCTGGATGGCTAAGCTAAGCGACATAAGTGGCCGACACAAACACCTGGCCCATCTAGGAGTGGCACTGCAGTGTCAGGCAGGATTGCACTTCAAAAAAATAGTCCCCAAAAGCACATGATGCAAAGAAAAAAAGAGGCGCAATGAGGTAGCTGTGTGACTAAGCTAAGCGACCCAAGTGGCCGACACAAACACCTGGCCCATCTAGGAGTGGCACTGCAGTGTCAGACAGGATGACACTTCAAAAAAATAGTCCCCAAACAGCACATGATGCTAAGAAAAAAAGAGGCGCAATGAGGTAGCTGTGTGACTAAGCTAAGCGACCCAAGTGGCCGACACAAACACCTGGCCCATCTAGGAGTGGCACTGCAGTGTCAGACAGGATGACACTTCAAAAAATAGTCCTCAAAAGCACATGATGCAAAGAAAAAAAGAGGCGCAATGAGGTAGCTGTGTGACTAAGCTAAGCGACCCAAGTGGCCGACACAAACACCTGGCCCATCTAGGAGTGGCACTGCAGTGTCAGACAGGATGACACTTCAAAAAAATAGTCCCCAAACAGCACATGATGCTAAAAAAAAAGAGGCGCAATGAGATAGCTGTGTGACTAAGCTAAGCGACCCAAGTGGCCGACACAAACACCTGGCCCATCTAGGAGTGGCACTGCAGTGTCAGACAGGATGACACTTCAAAAAAATAGTCCCCAAACAGCACATGATGCTAAGAAAAAAAGAGGCGCAATGAGATAGCTGTGTGACTAAGCTAAGCGACCCAAGTGGCCGACACAAACACCTGGCCCATCTAGGAGTGGCACTGCAGTGTCAGACAGGATGGCACTTCACAAAAATAGTCCCCAAACAACACATGATGCAAAGAAAAAAAGAGGCGCAATGAGGTATCTGTGTGACTAAGCTAAGCGACCCAAGTGGCCGACACAAACACCTGGCCTATCTAGGAGTGGAACTGCAGTGTCAGACAGGATGGCAGATTTAAAAAATAGTCCCCAAACAGCACATGATGCAAAGAAAAAAAGAGGTGCACCAAGGTCGCTGAATAGCTAAGCTAAGCAACACAAGTGGCCAACACAAACACCTGGCCCATCTAGGAGTGGCACTGCAGTGTCAAGCAGGATGGCACTTCAAAAAAATAGTCCCCAAACAGCACATGATGCTAAGAAAAAAAGAGGCGCAATGAGATAGCTGTGTGACTAAGCTAAGCGACCCAAGTGGCCGACACAAACACCTGGCCCATCTAGGAGTGGCACTGCAGTGTCAGACAGGATGGCACTTCACAAAAATAGTCCCCAAACAACACATGATGCAAAGAAAAAAAGAGGCGCAATGAGGTAGCTGTGTGACTAAGCTAAGCGACCCAAGTGGCCGACACAAACACCTGGCCTATCTAGGAGTGGAACTGCAGTGTCAGACAGGATGGCAGATTTAAAAAATAGTCCCCAAACAGCACATGATGCAAAGAAAAAAAGAGGTGCACCAAGGTCGCTGGATAGCTAAGCTAAGCAACACAAGTGGCCGACACAAACACCTGGCCCATCTAGGAGTGGCACTGCAGTGTCAGGCAGGATGGCACTTCAAAACAATAGTCCCCAAACAGCACATGATGCAAAGAAAAAAAGAGGCGCAATGAGGTAGCTGTGTGACTAAGCTAAGCGACCCAAGTGGCCGACACAAACACCTGGCCCATCTAGGAGTGGCACTGCAGTGTCAGACAGGATGGCACTTCAAAAAAATAGTCCCCAAACAGCACATGAAGCAAAGAAAAAAAGAGGCGCAATGAGGTAGCTGTGTGACTAAGCTAAGCGACCCAAGTGGCCGACACAAACACCTGGCCCATCTAGGAGTGGCACTGTAGTGTCAGACAGGATGGCAGATTTAAAAAAGAGTCCCCAAACAGCACATGATGCAAAGAAAAAAAGAGGTGCACCAAGGTCGCTGGATGGCTAAGCTAAGCGACCCAAGTGGCCGACACAAACACCTGGCCCATCTAGGAGTGGCACTGTAGTGTCAGACAGGATGGCACTTCAAAAAAATAGTCCCCAAACAGCACATGAAGCAAAGAAAAAAAGAGGCGCAATGAGGTAGCTGTGTGACTAAGCTAAGCGACCCAAGTGGCCGACACAAACACCTGGCCCATCTAAGAGTGGCACTGTAGTGTCAGACAGGATGGCAGATTTAAAAAATAGTCCCCAAACAGCACATGATGCAAAGAAAAAAAGAGGTGCACCAAGGTCGCTGGATGGCTAAGCTAAGCGACATAAGTGGCCGACACAAACACCTGGCCCATCTAGGAGTGGCACTGCAGTGTCAGGCAGGATTGCACTTCAAAAAAATAGTCCCCAAAAGCACATGATGCAAAGAAAAAAAGAGGCGCAATGAGGTAGCTGTGTGACTAAGCTAAGCGACCCAAGTGGCCGACACAAACACCTGGCCCATCTAGGAGTGGCACTGCAGTGTCAGACAGGATGACACTTCAAAAAAATAGTCCCCAAACAGCACATGATGCTAAGAAAAAAAGAGGCGCAATGAGGTAGCTGTGTGACTAAGCTAAGCGACCCAAGTGGCCGACACAAACACCTGGCCCATCTAGGAGTGGCACTGCAGTGTCAGACAGGATGACACTTCAAAAAATAGTCCCCAAAAGCACATGATGCAAAGAAAAAAAGAGGCGCAATGAGGTAGCTGTGTGACTAAGCTAAGCGACCCAAGTGGCCGACACAAACACCTGGCCCATCTAGGAGTGGCACTGCAGTGTCAGACAGGATGACACTTCAAAAAAATAGTCCCCAAACAGCACATGATGCTAAGAAAAAAAGAGGCGCAATGAGATAGCTGTGTGACTAAGCTAAGCGACCCAAGTGGCCGACACAAACACCTGGCCTATCTAGGAGTGGAACTGCAGTGTCAGACAGGATGGCAGATTTAAAAAATAGTCCCCAAACAGCACATGATGCAAAGAAAAAAAGAGGTGCACCAAGGTCGCTGGATAGCTAAGCTAAGCAACACAAGTGGCCAACACAAACACCTGGCCCATCTAGGAGTGGCACTGCAGTGTCAAGCAGGATGGCACTTCAAAAAAATAGTCCCCAAACAGCACATGATGCAAAGAAAAAAAGAGGCGCAATGAGGTAGCTGTGTGACTAAGCTAAGCGACCCAAGTGGCCGACACAAACACCTGGCCCATCTAGGAGTGGCACTGCAGTGTCAGACAGGATGACACTTCAAAAAAATAGTCCCCAAACAGCACATGATGCTAAGAAAAAAAGAGGCGCAATGAGATAGCTGTGTGACTAAGCTAAGCGACCCAAGTGGCCGACACAAACACCTGGCCCATCTAGGAGTGGCACTGCAGTGTCAGACAGGATGGCACTTCACAAAAATAGTCCCCAAACAACACATGATGCAGAGAAAAAAAGAGGCGCAATGAGGTAGCTGTGTGACTAAGCTAAGCGACCCAAGTGGCCGACACAAACACCTGGCCTATCTAGGAGTGGAACTGCAGTGTCAGACAGGATGGCAGATTTAAAAAATAGTCCCCAAACAGCACATGATGCAAAGAAAAAAAGAGGTGCACCAAGGTCGCTGGATAGCTAAGCTAAGCAACACAAGTGGCCAACACAAACACCTGGCCCATCTAGGAGTGGCACTGCAGTGTCAAGCAGGATGGCACTTCAAAAAAATAGTCCCCAAACAGCACATGATGCAAAGAAAAAAAGAGGCGCAATGAGGTAGCTGTGTGACTAAGCTAAGCGACCCAAGTGGCCGACACAAACACCTGGCCCATCTAGGAGTGGCACTGCAGTGTCAGACAGGATGACACTTCAAAAAAATAGTCCCCAAACAGCACATGATGCTAAGAAAAAAAGAGGCGCAATGAGATAGCTGTGTGACTAAGCTAAGCGACCCAAGTGGCCGACACAAACACCTGGCCCATCTAGGAGTGGCACTGCAGTGTCAGACAGGATGGCACTTCACAAAAATAGTCCCCAAACAACACATGATGCAAAGAAAAAAAGAGGCGCAATGAGGTAGCTGTGTGACTAAGCTAAGCGACCCAAGTGGCCGACACAAACACCTGGCCAATCTAGGAGTGGCACTGCAGTGTCAGACAGGATGGCACTTCACAAAAATAGTCCCCAAACAACACATGATGCAAAGAAAAAAAGAGGCGCAATGAGGTAGCTGTGTGACTAAGCTAAGCGACCCAAGTGGCCGACACAAACACCTGGCCTATCTAGGAGTGGAACTGCAGTGTCAGACAGGATGGCAGATTTAAAAAATAGTCCCCAAACAGCACATGATGCAAAGAAAAAAAGAGGTGCACCAAGGTCGCTGAATAGCTAAGCTAAGCAACACAAGTGGCCAACACAAACACCTGGCCCATCTAGGAGTGGCACTGCAGTGTCAAGCAGGATGGCACTTCAAAAAAATAGTCCCCAAACAGCACATGATGTAAAGAAAAAAAGAGGCGCAATGAGGTAGCTGTGTGACTAAGCTAAGCGACCCAAGTGGCCGACACAAACACCTGGCCCATCTAGGAGTGGCACTGCAGTGTCAGACAGGATGGCACTTCAAAAAATTAGTCCCCAAACAGCACATGAAGCAAAGAAAAAAAGAGGCGCAATGAGGTAGCTGTGTGACTAAGCTAAGCGACCCAAGTGGCCGACACAAACACCTGGCCCATCTAGGAGTGGCACTGCAGTGTCAGACAGGATGGCACTTAAAAAAAATAGTCCCCAAACAGCACATGATGCAAAGAAAAAAAGAGGCGCAATGAGGTAGCTGTGTGACTAAGCTAAGCGACCCAAGTGGCCGACACAAACACCTGGCCCATCTAGGAGTGGCACTGCAGTGTCAGACAGGATGGCACTTCAAAAAAATAGTCCCCAAACAGCACATGATGCAAAGAAAAAAAGAGGCGCAATGAGGTAGCTGTGTGACTAAGCTAAGCGACCCAAGTGGCCGACACAAACACCTGGCCCATCTAGGAGTGGCACTGCAGTTTTCTAGCGAGAGGATGAGTGCTTCCATCCTCATGTGAAGCTGAACTACTAGCGATGAACATAGGCCAGGGCCTCAGCCGTTCCTTGCCACTCCGTGTCGTAAATGTCATATTGGCAAGTTTACGCTTCTCCTCAGACGCTTTTAATTTCGATTTTTGGGTCATTTTACTGAACTTTTGTTTTTTGGATTTTACATGCTCTCTACTATGACATTGGGCATCGGCCTTGGCAGACGACGTTGATGGCATTTCATCGTCTCGGCCATGACTAGTGGCAGCAGCTTCAGCACGAGGTGGAAGTGGATCTTGATCTTTCCCTATTTTACCCTCCACATTTTTGTTCTCCATTTTTTAATGTGTGGAATTATATGCCAGTATCAATAGCAATGGCCTACTACTATATATACTGTGCACAACTGAAATGCACCACAGGTATGGATGGATAGTATACTTGACGACACAGAGGTAGGTAGAGCAGTGGCCTACTGTACCGTACTGCTATATATTATATACTGGTGGTCAGCAAACTGTGCAAAACTGAAATGCACCACAGGTGTGGATGGATAGTATACTTGACGACACAGAGGTAGGTAGAGCAGTGGCCTACTGTACCGTACTGCTATATATTATATACTGGTGGTCAGCAAACTGTGCAAAACTGAAATGCACCACAGGTATGGATGGATAGTATAATTGACGACACAGAGGTAGGTAGAGCAGTGGCCTTCTGTACCGTACTGCTATATATTATATACTGGTGGTCAGCAAACTGTGCAAAACTGAAATGCACCACAGGTATGGATGGATAGTATAATTGACGACACAGAGGTAGGTAGAGCAGTGGCCTACTGTACCGTACTGCTGTATATTATATACTGGTGGTCAGCAAACTGTGCAAAACTGAAATGCACCACAGGTATGGATGGATAGTATACTTGACGACACAGAGGTAGGTAGAGCAGTGGCCTACTGTACCGTACTGCTATATATTATATACTGGTGGTCAGCAAACTGTGCAAAACTGAAATGCACCACAGGTATGGATGGATATTATAATTGACGACACAGAGGTAGGTAGAGCAGTGGCCTTCTGTACCGTACTGCTAAATATTATATACTGGTGGTCAGCAAACTGTGCAAAACTGAAATGCACCACAGGTATGGATGGATAGTATACTTGACGACACAGAGGTAGGTAGAGCAGTGGCCTACTGTACCATACTGCTATATATTATATACTGGTGGTCAGCAAACTGTGCAAAACTGAAATGCACCACAGGTATAGATGGATAGTATAATTGACGACACAGAGGTAGGTAGAGCAGTGGCCTTCTGTACCGTACTGCTATATATTATATACTGGTGGTCAGCAAAATTATGCACTGTACTTTTACTATATACTACAATGCAGCACAGATATGGAGCGTTTTTCAGGCAGAGAACGTATAATACTGGTGGTCACTGGTCAGCAAAACTCTGCACTGTACTCCTCCCATATAATACTGGTGGTCCCCAGTCCCCACAATAAAGCAGTGTGAGCACAGATATATGCAGCACACTGAGCACAGATATGGAGCGTTTTTCAGGCAGAGAACGTATAATACTGGTGGTCACTGGTCAGCAAAACTCTGCACTGTACTCCTCCTATATAATACTGGTGGTCCCCAGTCCCCACAATAAAGCAGTGTGAGCACAGATATATGCAGCACACTGAGCACAGATATGGAGCGTTTTTCAGGCAGAGAACGTATAATACTGGTGGTCACTGGTCAGCAAAACTCTGCACTGTGCTCCTCCTATATAATACTGCTGGTCCCCAGTCCCCACAATAAAGCAGTGTGAGCACAGATATATGCAGCACACTGAGCACAGATATGGAGCGTTTTTCAGGCAGAGAACGTATAATACTGGTGGTCACTGGTCAGCAAAAC
The DNA here is from genome assembly GCF_028390025.1 of Pseudophryne corroboree. Classification (NCBI taxonomy): domain Eukaryota; kingdom Metazoa; phylum Chordata; class Amphibia; order Anura; family Myobatrachidae; genus Pseudophryne; species Pseudophryne corroboree. The sequence goes on from NC_086447.1 coordinate 154,785,429, forward strand.
TCTGCACTGTACTCCTCCTATATAATACTGCTGGTCCCCAGTCCCCACAATAAAGCAGTGAGCACAGATATTTGCAGCCACCTGAATAAAACTGAGAGGACGCCAGCCACGTCCTATCACTATCATTTCCAATGCACGAGTGAAAAATGGTGGCGACGCGCGGCTCCTTATATAGATTACGAATCTCGTGAGAATCCGACCGCGGGATGATGACGTTCGGGCGCGCTCGGGTTAACCGAGCAAGGCGGGAGGATCCGAGTCTGCCTCGGACCCGTGTAAAAAGGGTGAAGTTCGGGGGGGTTCGGATTTCGACGAACCGAACCCGCTCATCACTAGTATTTTTATTCAGAAAGAAATGAAATATCTGCTGCAAAGTGACTATATATATATATATATATATATATATATTTACAATATATGTACATTCTGTAACATCTCTTTCAGGAACGGCCAAAAAGCAGCAGCTTTCAGTGGCTGAACTTGATTGAAAGGTATGAGAATAGTTACTGTAGATGTATGCTTTATGTCGGTTACATCATTGTTATCCACTTGTCATACAGGAAGGGTTTGTTATACAGTAGGGATGTAGTCATGTGACTGGCTGTCGGGATCCCGGCAGTCAGGATACCGATGCCGGAATCCTGACCACTTCAAATGCCGACAGCCGGAATGCCGAGGAACAGGGACTATTCCCACTCGTGGGTGTCCACAACACCCATAGAGTGGGAATAGAACCTGTGGCAAGTGCAGCAAGCCACCGAGCCCACAGCGTGGCGAGCACAGGGAGCCCGTAAGGGGCTTCCTTGCACTCACCCCCTGCCAGCATACTAGCAGCCGGGATCGGTGTCGGTATGCTGACCTTCGGGATCACGACAGCCATCACCAAAACCATACAGTAAGTGCTGCGGCAGCCATTGTTCAGTATGACTGCAGCTAGTAAATACATACTTCTGCAGCTCTGCAGAGCCCTGTGGTGATTTGCACACTGATTTGCACACAGACCACTTTACAGTTACACTGTCCATCTAAGAAGGTTTCTGGTGTACCAGAGGAGATGATTCTGAGTCAGATGGATATTTGTGCACAGATGCAAATGGCAGGTTTTAGCATACAGTGCATGCGTAGATGCAAATGTATGCATTTTTGCGAATGGGCACTCAAACAGATCTGTGCCTTTATGAAATTGGGTGTATTGGATGGCAGCTGGACAGAACTGCCCTGTCTTTTGAGAGTGTCATAGTAGTGTAACGGGTGTGTATCAAAATCTTGGGGAGATTCAGAGTCATACGTATGGGGAAAGGAAGCCTGTGCCGATACTAATGTTTACAGTTGCGGTGCTTCGTTTGGGCAGCACAGCTTTCCACTTGCATATGCATAAGTCCCCCCCACCCCCACACACACACATTAGCCCTACAGACTCAGAGTCTTGCATTAGCAAACGGCACAGTAAATCAGCAGGTGCCTGCAACTGCAGCCACTTTGCCTGTGACTCAGAATCAGCCTGTGCATGAGTGTGTGTGAGTGTGTGCCTGACCCTCGGTGTGTGAGTGGCACCCCCCCTTCCCCGTCCTTATGTCTGACCCCAATGAAGGCAGCAGCTGGGAGACCTGTATCTCACAGCAGCCACCTTCCCTCCCAGCAGTCCCTTGCCTCCCAGCAGCCTCCTCCCCAGAGCTAAGATGGGAAGACCACCAAGAGCTGTGGAGACCGCCGGGAAAGTATTTTTTTTTATGCGCCGCAGGGTTTTTAGTGCTGAAAACTCTGCTTGCATTTTTTAAAAATTGTATACTGTGGGTATCAGAAGCTCGCATACCACCGGTAATCCAAAATTGGCCTGCAAGTTTTTTTGTGGGCTAAACCTTACGCCCAATTGAATTTTCCTCATAATGTTAAATCAACCATTGCCATTTTTGTGCAGACATAGGTGGTTTGGTGTGGTGACATAATAGAATAACTACTGATTTAAAAAAAAAATTTGGGCCACCTTTGGAACCCTCTCCTGAGAATTTTGCAATAATAAGCCCATGGGCTTCTATAGCCACACCATCTATTGATGCCATTGGCTAGTGAGCAAAAGTTCCAGCCTGTAACACTTTCCGGAGATTGCTACACACGGCAAATCAAAGGCCCATAGACTTCTATTTGCACTGTTGTGCCTTTGGACCACAGCAAGTATCTCTGATTTTAATAATGTACATACAGTATGGGTATCCATATGTATTGTGGTTAACCTCCAAAAATGAAGGATTTACTGCATTTTAATGTTCAATACAGCCCGCCCTATGTGTTGATGTAGCACTGTTACAGTACTGACACTCAAAGATCACTGGACAAGTTATATTTCAATGTATGTCACTATGCAGCTACAGGTTTTTTTTAACCAGTCTTTTTTGTTCTCACTTCCCAAACAGAGCCCTAGTTTTCTACTCCTACTGTTTAGCAAAAAATACATGATTTCATTGGCATATACTGTATTGGCATATGGCATATGTTTTCCATTTACTGATGCACAATAGGGTGGGTTGAAAAACACAAAAGTGACGGTGGAATTTGGCCTTAGTGCCAAATGTTGCCATTCAGGGTCAATATCAACTGTGCAAAATTTCAGCCCTTTGAGTTAATATCTTTTGTTCCGGCAAGCACCTCAAAGTTTTACATTTTTAGTAAAAATTGTGAAAATTACATGTTTTTGATGTTTGGTCTCTCCAACCTCAAAGTTGGGCATAGAGGTCATAGAGGTCATAAAAGTGATCTTTGGGTCTCCCAATATATGAATAAAAATCGCCATGACCCAAGAAGTATTTGTGTTTGGTGTGAAGAGGTCATGAAAATGGCAAAAGTTGTGAAAATCTGAGGATTTTCAAAGAAATCAAGTTGTGTCTTGTGCAGCCTATAGCCCACCTTATACTTACTGGGTGATTCAGAAATCACCGCATGAAGGTATCTGCACTTGGAGTTCCATCCCATGCCAAACCCTACCACCCTACCTTGTGGACATATTGACAGAGTTGGTTAAAGTCATAGTCGGGTTTAAAGAATATAAGTAAGTATGTGTAAGGTGTATAATACCTTGTATGCGTAATATGATCATAATCTGTGTTTATATTGTGAATTGGAATTTGTTGAAACGAATCTCAGTAAGTCATATCAATGTAGTCAGTGCAACACAGTTCAGTTTAGGTACAGATGGTTTGTACTTTGCTGTCATGAAAGCACGTTATCTAGAGGACAACATGGTGCCAAGTACTTCCAATGAACCATTAGAGAAGAACATGTCACCAAGGTCAGGCTGTAGTACTGACATATTAGAAAGTATTTATACTTACATTGATAAGGAAGTCTGCAGAGGTATGATATATTTTTGTGTCATTGGCTGGAATGGGACAAATACCAACACAGGCATTCGTGGAGGTGTCATCAGACTCCTGGAAAGTAGACTTGGAAGGCCTCTTCAGTGGGTCATCTGCCTTCTGCATTTTAAAGAACTGCCACTTTTTCACCTTTTCATCCATGTTGATGGTCAAATTTCTGACCCAAAGGGTTTTTTCTGGCCCCTTTGGGAAGCTCTTGAGCAGTTGTGAGGACCTTCCCATTGTGAAATTTCAGTCTATAGATTGTGAGCTCCCTGACATAGACCTTTCTCTTCTAAGAACAGATCAGTAGTATTTGTTTCATATTTCTTCTGTCATCAAAGCCGGGGAGGTTTCCAATGATCTTGTCTAGTCTAAGCCAGGTGCCATTAGTCATGTGTGGTGGCTAAATGCAACCAACAGAATCTTGAGGCTTTATGTGTCCAACCACCAGTCCAATGCATCTTTAAAATTGCTCGTGACCTTCATCTTGAAGGTTTATGCTCCTACCACAGTACAATCTTCAATCAAAGATGGTGCTCGTCATGTGTGTTAGTTTATCCAATTGTAGAGGTACTTACCAAAGAAGTACAAGACTGTCATTGATAACGTTGTGGCCAACAATGCTTATTTGCATTACCTGACAACATGTTTTTTGGCTATGTTAACAGATGAAAGGGACAATGTACAGGAGCTGGCAGTGAAAAGGATACTAACCGCTCGCAGGCAACCTGAGACCGATGAGATCTGAAAGTGCCCCATACCTTGACGTGATGAGTTCTAAGTCACCCAGTAAGTATAGGGTGGGCTAAAGGCTGTACAGACATGACTTGATTTCTTTGAAAATTCTCGGATTTTCACTACTTTTGCCATTTTCAGTGACCTATTGACACCATTCACAAATGATTCATGGGTCAAGGCTATTTTTATTCATACTGTACATTGGGAGATCCAAAGATCACTTTTATGACCTCCATGAGCAACTTTGAGGTTGGACTGACCAAACTACAAAAACACATAATTTTCTAAATTTTTACTAAAAATGTTAAACTTTGAGGGTCTTACTAGAACAGAAGATATTAACTCAGAGGGTTAAAATTTTACACAGATGATATTTGCCCCCGAATGGCAACTTTTGGGCACTGTGGACCCTATCCAGGTTCAGTTGCAGCGATGTGTTCACTAAACAATTGCGATCGTATCTCTGAGTCCAGAATAAATTAGGTCCCCCGGCATCTTCATTGGAGTGGCTACGTGTGACGCCACGCAGCTACCCTGAAAATGGTCTGGCCACGCCTGCATTGGCCAGACCACTTCCCAGCAATACTGCAATACTACAGCTCCGCCCCCCACTGTCAATCGAAGTGTGATCACATCCTACAGGTATGCGATTGCACTGTGAATGTGAACGCATGACTGTGCTGCTGCAGCGCATGCACAGTTTGCAGAAAATCGCTTGTTACTGATTTTTAATGCAAACTGTGATCCATACTGAATAAACCCCTAAGGTCAAACTCCACTGTCACTTTCGTATTTTTCAACCCACCCTAATTCACAATGCTGTAAATCCTCACCCCTGCTAAACCAACCAAAATGATTAGTACTCCAGTCCTCACCTATCTCCTGGGGTGGTCTTCAGTATACCACTGGCCGGGATCCCGGCGACCAGCATACCGGCACCGGGATCCTGACCGCCGGCATACCGACACATATTCTCCCTCTTGGGGGTCCACGACCCCTCTGGAGGGAGAATAAATAGCATGGCGCACGCACCCCACCGTGCCCGCAGCGAGCCCGCAAGGGGCTCATTAGCACTCGCCCAGCTGTCGGTATGCCAGCGCCGGTATACTGGCCCCTGGGATCCCGACCGCCGGCCACTCATACTACACACATCCCCTGTACCACTACCAACACTTTATTACTATTATATTTATGCATTACTTACACTCACACACATCAGTCCGGATGAAGGGATAATTAAATTTCACTTCACTATGCGGTTAGTTCTTTTTCTTGTTTTGATCAAACTTTTTCTTGTTTTCAGAACTTAGAACATATTGCTCTTCTGGTCTTCGGTTCTTCTTGTCTTGGTCAACAACAGAATAATGGCTTTCTTCTGACATTTAGCATTTCTTGTCTGCAAGACAGAGTAATAATTATGCCAATGTGTTCAGAGACACATGAGGAGTGCCCGGGAAATGGGGGATGATGACTCATAGACGGCTGTAGGTGCATTAATGCAATCACATATTTATATAATATCGTAAGTTTTTATTTTGAAACTGGAGTCGTCCCATTTCTACTGATTCTGGCTTCACAGCCCTGGTACAAAAGTTAAGTACTAAGAAGACAGTCACAAATCTGATTAGTGAAGAAGGCTTGTAAATCAATCAGTTGAGGATCAAGTTCTTCAGTACAGTGAAAAGTTTACACATTCTAGATGGATATATTTTATTAGTACCGTATAATGTACCCTGTAAAACATAAATAGTGTCAGTTCCTGATTATTAGCTGGTTTACAATTGTGATAGAAGAAAGTTACATCCCTTAATTTTGCTGCCTAAGGGGGTATTCAGGTTTGTTAGCAAACCAAAAAAGCACACTAATGAGCAAAACCATGTTGCACTGCAGGTGGGGCAGATATAACATGTGCAGATAGAGTTAGATTTGGGTGGGTTATATTGTTTCTGTGCAGGGTAAATACTGGCTGCTTTATGTTTACACTGCAATTTAGATTTCAGTATGTACACACCCCACCCAAATCTAACTCTCTCTGCACATGTTACATCTGCCCCACCTGCAGTGCACATGGTTTTGCCCATAAGTGTGCTTTTTTTTGGTTTGCTAGCAAACCCGATTAAGACCCTAAATGTACTTTCTTATAAGTATACACCTGCACTGAGTTGCAATGCTTATTAAATCTGGCAGTGACTAAAGAAAAATATTATATGGTGCATTTTATTAAATTTTATTTATAAGGCGCCACAAGTGTTTTGCAGCACGGTACATACAGCACACATTAGAACAATAAAGGGTACACAGAACTTAACATTACAATGACTGAAAAACTTAAACAGAGCACAGGTAACAAATAGCACTACAATTCTCAGTACACACTACAGCCGAGATGTAAGAAAGCAAAGGAATAACCGGCGTACTACTAGGGGTGGGCGGCCGTTGGAAGTGATAGTAATGCTCGAGAGGAGATTCAGGTATAGACAGTCGCTGAGTAGGAGAAAGCTGTAACTGAAGAGGGAAGAGAGTCCTGCTCCTAGGAGCTTACAATCTAGGGCTGTTCCTTCTAGAGATGACACATCTGTTTCGGTTAATAGCAATACAGAATTACCGTGTCACACAAAGCTCATTGACTTTAATTGAATGGCTTGTACATGCCCGGCCTTCTCTAATATTTGCTAAATCTAGTCTTCATTCTGTGCTTTTTAGCCATATCTCTATCTCATGAAAGTATTTTTGCATACAATGACACACTTAGATATGGATATAATCAGAGCCATAGCGGGCACTTCCACTTCCCTGTACCAGCCCTTATTGCTACCTGCACCCAGAACATGCGATATCATGACATCATAAACAGGGAGCTAGGTCAGAGCAGCCAGGCAACTGGGCATCCTAAGGACACGCTCCAAAGCACCTCTCTAGGCTGCAGGGTACAATCTTATCCAGGTACACCACAAGCCGGAAGGGTGCCACTGGGGAAGCAATGGTGCCTCCCCCTCAGCCTTGTTCCTTGGGTGGTGGCAACCATCTCTCACTTTTCCTTATAACCCTGGATGTAATTTCACCCAACCCAGAGGGCCCAGAAGGACTGTTCTGTATCCAAGACCAATGGAAATAATCTCCCCAAACATATAAATGCGGGCTTGAATAGTACACACAGTCAAACGAAATGTACTTAGATGTTACAGAAAGCACCTACAAACCAAACATTAATGTTCTCTGATGGTGGTAAATACCTTATGCTCACAATGTTTTCTAAAACAGATAGGTTCTGTAAACATGCAGACCTGTTGGTCCGTAATATAAATTTCTGATGAAAGTAACAAGAACTGACAGCTCATTTTACATACTATTATTGTTTGCTAAAGAATACAGTACATGGGATATCCAAAGAGTATTCTTGGAATCCCCAAATTATTAAATATAAAATGTTTGAAGATATAAGAATGTGCTTAAATGAAGGTTATATAAAGTGACTATAAGCTGGAGGGGACAGACTGTAATGAGAATGGAGGAAAGGTCTGACGGCAGACTGCATTTTCCAGGTAAAAGTACATGAATTTAGAAAATATTAACACAAACTCGTCATCCGAAAAGAAGTATAAATTTCCATCACAACTGTCCAGTCCCATACACTTGAAAGAAAAAAATAGTGTGAAAAAGAGACAGATAAAGCAAAGGAAAGAGGAAGAGAGCTTATCAGAAAAGCTTGGAGTGAAGCCGATTTAAAATATTACCAGCCTTGCATTTTTAAATTTGATGCACAACAACCAAGATGCTAATACAGCTCTTAGTTTAAAGGAGGGGGAAGTGCGGCTTCTAACTCCTTCAGCAGAAGATTAGGAGAGAGGCTTTAAGAAGATTTAAAAAAAAGAGGAAAATCAACTTGTGAGGAGCGTAAAGAGACGGTTTGTGATTCAAGATGCTTTGGGCAATTCATCATGGAAATGGGTTTCTGCGTCGAGGCCATGTGGACCATTTTTGGGCCTGTCAAGTCTTTTTTTTTTTTTAATACATTGCATTGAGAAAGTAAATTGTATAAGAGGAAAGGTTAAGGAGGGAGAGAGGGAAATGCTATTTGGAATGGTGACAGTGTGGTGTTAATAGGCAGAGACGGAGAAAATCTCCTACCACTTCAATTATAAGAGAACCTGAACTTAGCGCAAGGTCTGGCTAAGGGAGAACAGAGAGGAAAGGTGATGTGCAGAACTGGACTCTGCGTAAATGTGAAGAACATTGGAGGGGAGGACACAGTTATGAAGCACACTCAGGGCATACTCCAGATTAGTAATTATAGAAATAAGAGGCCCGCAAGTATAAAATGGAATCAAGTTAATTTGTGGTATCTCAGAATTCTTTGGGTGTCTTGGAGCTTCTCCCAAAATCAACAAATATTTTGAGATGGAATGAACAGTCATACAAAAATGATTTTCTGTATCCAGGAAAAAAATGGTCTGAAGAAGCCTCATTTATCCACCGCCTGCAGAACAACTGCATTTTGTTATGGTATGTTATGTTTGCACTATTGTGGAGTTCACCCATTGACCTACAGTATACACTTACAGTAGAATGGAACATGCAATAATATTTTTCTTTTAGCTTTTAATAAAAGCTTAAAAATATTAAAATGGTTAAATAATGAAATACTACTAAGGAGCCTATTCAATATCTGTTACAGGTTGAGTATCCCATATCCAAATATTCCGAAATACGGAATATTCCGAAATACGGACTTTTTTGAGTGAGAGTGAGATAGTGAAACCTTTGTTTTTTGATGGCTCAATGTACACAAACTTTGTTTAATACACAGAATTATTAGAAATATTGTATTAAATGACCTTCAGGCTGTGTGTATAAGGTGTATATGAAACATAAATGAATTGTGTGAATGTAGACACACTTTGTTTAATGCACAAAGTTATAAAAAATATTGGTTGAAATGACCTTCAGGCTGTGTGTATAAGGTGTATATGTAACATAAATGCATTCTGTGCTTAGATTTAGGTCCCATCACCATGATATCTGATTATGGTATGCAGTTATTCCAAAATACGGAAAAATCCCATATCCAAAATACCTCTGGTCCCAAGCATTTTGGATAAGGGAGACTCAACCTGTATAATCCTATTACACATGCGGAAATGCTAGTTCCCGCATGTTTTATGTAACAGGCTATTTATTATTAGGGGTGGGATAGGGACGCATAATATTTGCAATTTGCTGAAAAATGGAAGGTTTTCAGAGTTTGCTTGCGAGAACCAATGACATCTTCTGATGGCGTTGGTTCTCTGAGACACGCTACTTCCTATGGGAAGGACATCCAGGGTTGTGATGAGGAATCTGAGCGCATCCCTCTGCCGGCACCACACAGTGTTCCCTTGCCTCTGTGCATGCGTGATGTCATGTAATGCATACACAGTCAGACAGATGGGCACCGGAAAGTATACCAGTATCTCTGTAGCAGTGATAATGATCGCAGGGAAGCTGCTTTTTAGAGCAGCTGTTCCCAAACCGTAGCAATGCTTAATCGCTCCAGTAATTATGTATCCAGTGGCAGCGTATGCACCGGTTTTACACCAGCAGAAAACAGCTGTACACCGTATGACCCGGATTTACACCAAGCAAAAACATTGGCATACATTATGCGCCGTCGGAGAATAGCTACAATTCAATTATTTTAATTAGTCATTGTTGTGGGCGTGAAAAAAGGGGTGGAGTGCGAGACAGAGCAATGGGCCCCAATTCTCCATTATGAGTGGTGTGCCTGACTCACAGACCCTGAGCAGCTACTAGCACCCTGGGAGACGGCAGAGAGAACGGAGATAAAAGGTGGTGCAGGAGCCTAGAGTCTGCAGTCCACGGCTGGGGGGCGGAGAGTGCGCCACCCGCTGCTGTGTGCTGATGGGGAGTGGGCTGACCCTGCATTTGTCAAGGTGAGGGGGAAGGGGGGAGCCTGTGGAGTGCCACAGTTTCACGTAGAAAGAAATGAGATTCATAATTAAAAAAAAGTAGGGTTATTAAAAAATACTTAAATATAAGTTATGAATTAAAATACAAAAGTCAAACCAAACTCACACCCCTCTGGGGTGGTGTGTTCTAGAATGACCAAAAGAACAACAACAGATGCCAAACACAACTTTTCATGACTGTTTAATACAATTCAATTGCAAATCCCATGTTAAAGATAGGAAACTTTAGACGCACTAACACATACATTAGACGCCCAAAAGCATGGCAATTGTATTGTGACTGTTCGTTTGGGTGTCTACGAGACATGTTTAGACAGGAAAAAACAGACGCCCAACCGACTTTTCAAACAATTGAATTCCCCTAATTGTTTAAATACTGTTGAATTGTTTGGAGGGATCAAAATGTGGCCAGCCAATCAGAAGTAGGTGCCATTTGCCATTTGCCATCATCATGCGTCATTTGTAACCAGGAGCATGGCACCTGCACGACATACGTCTCCTAAAAGGTGCAAATGTATATTTGTTGTGGCCTGCATGAACAGCATATTTGCAGACACACCCCTACTGTACTTAGTCGACCAATGCTTAAATCTGGTCAGAAGAGCGACAGTAATCATGTCAACAATCAAAATGTCAACAACACAATGTCAACATTAGCATTATAGAAAAATGTGCAGCTCGATTCTTCAAATCAGAATCCACTCGAATTCTGTGGAACCAAACCAAAAAGGCGGTCCATGTCCCCTGAGGAGATCTGATCCAAACCAAGTCCCTGTTCGAATCCATTCGGATTCTATTCCAAATTGTGGGTTTTGGATTGCAAAACTTACATGATTTTAGCTGTTTTTATCGATGTCTATCAATGATTATCATTTTTTTTATCGATGTTAAACCGAAACAAAATCCGAATCCGAGCCAAACCACTTGAGGGTGTATTAGCATAACCAAAACACAAGGATGAAATTAGAACCATGAGGGTCCGCGCACATCGCTACAGTATTTAGAATATCACGTGGTTCAAACTGATTACATCTGAACTAGAGATGTGCAACCGCTTTTCCTTAAATATGAACACACCGGAACTTTGAGGTACCAAGTGGAATCGAGTCCAAGTTCGGAATCAGTTTGGGGTTTCGAGTGGAACCAAGTCCCAGCCCGGGTCTTTTGTCAGTTTGGAATTCGTATCTAAAAACCAAACTTAGTTTGTGGATTGAATGTAAACAGGTCCAAATTACATGATTTTAGATGTTTTTGTGGATTTTAATCGATTTTAAAGGAAGCAGTTAGGATTAGGTACCTCCAGGATCGTGTTAATCTGCGGGGGGAGGATAGAGTTTGGCTGCGGGGGGAAGGAGAGTGGGGGGGAGTTGATAGAATTAGGCACTAGGGGGAGGACATGATGAATGTCGACCAATCTTACCCAACCCACCTAAACACCCCCTCTGTGCCCCCTTCTGCCTCTAAGAATAAGGTGTTGTAAGTGCAAAATATGCCCAAATTTGCATAGAGATGAAGTGAAAGACAAAAAATTGGGGTTTTTTATGCACATTAAAAAAAAAAAAAAAGATGTTTACGTCCAGCTCTATATTAGGTACATTTTGTGCAAAATGCCCTTCAGGTGTCTATCAGCAATTAGTATTATATTTAATATGTTTATTTCATAAATGCTAGCTGCCATTACACAGTCTATTTACAATTTGTGTTATCAAGTTACCGTACAATTAGTTTTTAATATCGTTTTTGTTACAGAATATCCGTTTAATTACGATATATCCCCTTTAGACAGATAGTAACGAGTAACATTATATTTAAGCTTAATTTTCATAAACTGTAAGCTCTTGATGGTATCTCTGTTATTGTTTGACTGAATAGGCGAAGGCACTAAACATAATTGCCTTTGAGGTTGCATATGATATACCAGTAAAGATTTTTCTATTTGCTCAGTTCAGACTGAAGAATACGTCAGCTCAATGTAATAAGATGTGCCCTCACTGCTGCTGGAAGGGACAATACAAAAGAGTATTGCAGTATAAAAACCTTTCGTTTTATCCATGGGTAGAATTGTATTATATACAGTAAGTGGAAATTTATTTAACATTGTCTTTGTTTTTTTTTCTCTTGAAAACAATGTATTTTTTGTAAGCAGCAAAGGTACTCCCAGGTATCAGATATTGTAATCAATAACTGCACAGTAGTCCTAGTTTAATCAATAAATAATACACTGTACAAATGTGCTGAAACCCTTATTAAACAACAAAAGTTTATGGGGTAAATGTATGAAATGTTGATTTTCCTGGTTGGTTTAAAATTGGTGCAGTGTTGGCTCCATGCCACATTTAGGGGCAGATGCACTAAGGCTTGAAGAGTGAAAAAGTGAAGAGAGATAAACTACCAACCAATCAGCTCCTAACTGTCATTTTTCTTACACAACCTGTAACATGGCAGTTAGCAGCTGATTGGCTAATACGTTATCTCTCTCCACTTTATCACTCTGCAAGGCTTAGTACATCTCCACCTTATTATCTAGTGGTTTAGAGGGATAAAACTCAAAATGGTATCAATGTGCCCAATTTTTAACCCCTAAAGTATATTATATGGGAGTCATTATTCATATCAAAACAATTTCAAAGAGGACAAAATCTTCTGCTGTCATAGGACATGGAGGTAAAAGACTGAGCATTGCATGGAGAAACCTAATTTATCTATGTAGACCCTGTGTGATGGGATTAACAGTGAGGATGCACACCAAACTATCATACAGTAAAACTGAGAGATATATATGGATAGGAGTAGGACCACTAAATCCAAAATGTGGAATTTTAAAGGAAAAGTATATTGTTCAGCGTTAATTTGGCATTCCCCTGTAACCATTGGCATATCTATACCTATAACCCTGCACTCATGCTGTAGACGTTACTTACCTGTCAGTGCTACAGAAATCACCAGTGCTGGTGCCACATTCCCAGAAATCATTGCACACGCAATTGACTCTGGCACAGTGCTGGAGTATACTCAGCACATGAACTGGTGAGAAGGGGGCCATATGGAGACTGCACATGGGATCCCTCATCTCTAAATCCACCCCCGCCTGTACTAAAATTAAATGTAACCTCGCCACTTCAACAGCTGCAGTTACTCTTACATCTTTAGGTCCTGTATAGGAATCAATCAATCAATCAATCAATCAATCAATCAATCCATCCATCAACCCATACAATGTAATTCTACATAGCAAGTTTGACAAGTTATTTTTCACTCCTAACATGGCAGCTTGTTTAGTTAAGGACGAACATTCCTGTAGATGTATGTTGTGTTGCTTTAATGTGGTGGTCAGAAAGTGGTATCTGACTATAGGTTGACATACATTAGGTCAACAGTCATTAGGTCAACCCAATATGGCAGACAGACAGAAGGTCAACATGATTTCTACTAATGGTGGTCCCAGATAAAAAAAATATCCACACTAATGCTAAAAATGCAGAGTGTGTCGACCATTGTCATGTCGGCCTTTTGACCTTGTCGGCCTTTTGTACCTGTCAACCTTTTACAGTATTGACATTTATAGGTCAACAAATATTAGGTCAACAGTTATTAGGTTGTCCCCATATGGTCGAAAGACAGACGGTCGACATGGACAAAAGGTCGACACATGAAACATTGTCATGTTCATATGGTTGACATGACATTGGTCATCACAAGTATGGTTGACACTTTTTTTTAGGTGGTTTCATGTTTTTGGACTAGTTCCTTCCGTGACTATCCATATCACAAATCATAGCCTTTAGTAACCTTGTGGCGAGAGAAGCGAGACACTGTGCCAGAAGTTTCTACTAATGGTGGTCCCAGATGAAAAAAACTATCCACAATAACCCCAAAAATGAAAAAAAAAAGTAAGTAGGTCGACCATTGTTATGACGACATTTTGACCCTGTCGACCTTCTGAACCTGTTATCCTTCTCCAGTGTCGACGCTGCATATGTCCACCTTTTGTCCATGTTGACCTTTGTCCATGTCAACCATGTATCTATCGACCATATAGGGTCGACCTAATGACTGTAGACCTAATGAATGTACATCTTCTATACGAGATGGGGTTATGCGACCAGAGGTCAGGAGACTGCCGGTCACTATACCGACACCGGGATCCCGAACAGTTAACAGCCCGCCGGTCGGCATGCCGACCAACAGGGACTATTCCCACTTATGGGTTTCCAAGACACCCATAGAGTGGGAATAGAACCTGTGCCAAGTGCAGCGAGCTACCGAGCCCACAAGGGGCATTGTTGTGCTCTCCTCCCCCCCCCCCCCAACCGGCCATCTAACATCCAGGATTCCGGTGTCGGTATGGTGACTGGCGGTCGGGAGTCACCCAAACCCAACCCATTCTATACTACACCTGCAGGAAGTTGCATCACTGCTAGGGATGGACATAGGAAGCCCATCATCGAATGGCAGATGGGCTTCCGCCATCGAATGTTCTGATGGCAGTTTATCATCGCATTAAAAGCATTCGAAGGTACAGTAAATCCATTGCAATGTTTGCATGTGTACATGCGCAATATGCTGAAATGTTGCTAAATGGGTGGTACTGAGGGTGGGCTAGGTGTGGGACTGAGGGCGGAGCCCAGTACAGAGACGAGCTGTTATTAGAGGAGGCACAGCAGTTGCAGCATTGGACACAGCCACCACACAAGTGACATGAGTAACATGTCGCAGCCAGTGAGATGAGTGACGATAATAGAGGAAAAGTGACTCACACACAGTCATCACAATCTGCCTCGCTGCTGCTGCAGGGGCAAGGGACTGTCTGTGATTGGGTCTTACAGTCTTGGAGAGACAATCACAGCAAGCAAGCTCCTCTGTTGCCTAGCAGCAGCTTGGGAGAGGGGAGGGATCAAGTGGGTAATGTCTGAGGCATAGCCTGAGCCTCCAATGGGTCACCAAGATGCTCCCCCTGATGCAGAGAACAGCACCCAAGAAAGAGCAGGGGCAGCACAGTTTTTAGCATTTCATTAACACAACCATCGGAACACCATCAAATTATTATCATTCGATGGCGGCAAACATCGGAATGCCATCATCGAATGGTAAAAACACTAACATCGCGACTAAAACATTGATGGTTGTTATCCATAGCAATTTGATATCCTTCCCTAATCACTGCTCTCCACTTATTATTCAGGAAGTGCCTCTGCAGCCATTATTCAGCTTGATTCAGTGAGTAAAGACACACTTCTGCAGTTCTTCAGAGTCCTGTCATGATCTGCACACAGACCACTTTACAATTCTAGTCATATGTGTACAATTCAATTCAGTAAGAGCCTAGCTTAGCCTACACTCGCTCTCAGAAACATGAGAACTGCTCCTCTTCCTTCACCATTTTGTATCCCACAGTTCTTATACACAGGTTATGCTTTTTTCATGGACTGTGGATCGGTCTTAAAGAGCAGAACCTCCCCCAAGTAGAGTAATTAATGGACACCTGGGGAAGTAGTTGACAACATAAACTGGAAAATGGGGCGCAAGAGAAAATGTGACCAGATATTCTTATTATAAACAATAGGCGTTTGGCCCACAGGGGTACAGGGGAAACCCCAGGTGGGCCCTACTGCCTGGGGCTTCACCCCCTCCTCTAGGGATCAGGTTCCAGACTGTGCTGTTATTAATCTAGTACATTATCATGCATGCACTACAGTATTTGCTGTATATATTTATCAAGGAGCCCAACCCATGCAAAATGGTTAGCCAAACCAATGTGGCAGCTGGGCACACCCCCAATAGAGACTGGCCACACCTCTAAAAATGGGCCCTTACCACTGCATTTCCCCGGTGGGCCGTACATACCCCAATCCGACACTGTGTGTGACCACACCATTTGAACAGAAAATTCATACAGTACATGCTTTGCTCTCACCTAATTATACTCCAAACTGTATTTCATTTAAATTCAGGGAATTTTAGTTCCAAAATATTGCAAGATATGTTAAGCACTACCCATGTAAATACAAAGGATTCCCAAAAAAATAATGTACAGTAGTCATAAAATCATCAGATAGTGGAAAATACAGTGATATACAAGGTAAAATGTATTTCTACAAATGTTCTGCTTTCTTCAGTGCTGTGAGCACTTTTTTAATTTTGTAATTAAAATTGCAGGTCAGCTCACTTTGTTTTTCAGTTTTAAAAAAGAGGAAATACAAGAATTTGAAATTTTCATTTTAACTTTTTCTTGACGGTACTTTTTCATGCAATTTTCCTTGTGCGGCACTATATTTTCTCCTTTCTGCAGCTTTTGTAAGTACAGTTTCTTTTCACTGAATATTTGTGGTCAGTAGCACTTGCGTATCTATAATGGGGGCAAGGTGTGCGGGTCCAGGGGGGGACCACACACCGCACAGTCTGCACCCATTTAATTATACTTACTGCTCTGTTGGCCCTATGCTGGCTGCAGAGTTGTTAAAGTCAGTGGGAAAATGGCTGCCACGGCCATTTTCCAGTGATTTGCACATGCAGTGCAGGCGCCATGTTCCCGGAGATCTGTACATGTGCTACTGCATCGTCGAAGATTAGGGGGCCCGATTGGAGCCTGCACACGGACCCCTCCTCTCTTAAAGTGCCTCTGGTCAATAGTATATGGCAGTTTCCCAAACTTTTTTGAATCATGGCACCCTAGAGTATCAGAATTTTTTTCCACGACACCCCTAGGCCAAAAGTTTCTTATTGAGATATTCAGAAAGAAATAGTAAATTGTGTTTATATGTCATCCTTAGGCTCATTTGTGTGGTAAGGTGCAAGATTTGCTTCTGTTTGTCCTCATATGTTATGATTGACAGCCACCAGGACTGGTTATGCCTATTACATTAACCATAAATCATTTGAATTGGTCCTGGACTACCAACCCAAGGCACCCCTGCAAGTGGGAGGCAGTCAATTGACCGCCTGTCGGTATCCCGGCGGTCAGGATACCGACGCCGGAATCCCGACTCCAGCTGAAATACCAGCGGTCGGAATCCTGACTGCCGGTTGGTTACCTCTCTTGGGTGGTGGTCCACGCCACCACCCGGAGGGGAATAGAAACCTATGGCGACCAAAGGTCAGCACAGCGTCTGAAGCATGGCGAGCGAAGTGAGCCTGCGAGGGGACACGCTGCGCTCGCCACCGGGATTCCGGCTGTCGGGCTCCCAGCATCGGTCTCCTGACCACCGGGATCTCGTACTGATCTCCCTGCAAGTGTCCTGAGGCACCCCAGGGTGCCGCGGCACATAGTTTAAGAAATCACTGGTATATAGTATAAAGATACATGGCACATCAAAGTTTGTAGAAAAACACCAATGTTTCTTTGGCTTCTGTCATAGCCAAAGATATCAGCAACATTTCAAGCATACAGTAGCTTCGCCCTTTTTCAAGCATATGCAAAAAATAGAAGTTATTGGGGGTAATTCAGACCTGATCACATGCTAGCTTTTTTTGCCGTGCTGCAATCAGGTCAGAACTGCGCATGTGGATGCACCACAATGCGCAGGCGCGTAGCTCGGGTACAAAGCGGATCGTTGCTGTGCAATGGGTTTTACGAAGAATCCATTCGCACAGGCGATCACAAGGAGATTGACAGGAAGAGGGCGTTTGTGGGTGTCAACTGACCATTTTCAGGGAGTGGTTGGAAAAACGCAGGCGTGTCCATGCGTTTGCAGGGTGGGTGTCTGACGTCAATCCGGCCCCGGACAGGCTGAAGTGATCGCAGCGGCTGAGTAAGTCCTGGGCTACTCAGAAACTGCAAAAGATATTTTTGTACCGCTCGGCTGCACATGCGATCGCACACTTGCAAAGCAAAAATACACTCCCTTATAGGCGGCGACTATCTGATCGCCGCGCTGCAAAAAACTGCTAGCGAGGGATCAGGTCTGAATTACCCCCATAGTCAGCATAAATAGCACACCCCTAATTTTCATTTGGGCTGGCATTCAGTTCTGTAAATACAGTAGTTTGTGTGGTATAGTCTGTAGAAAAGATATGAAAACAACAATGTCTGGTGCAGCAGGTAAAGTAGTAGGGTATGATACAGACGATAGACATTATAAAGGTTGACAGTCAAAAGGTCAATTGGGTCAAGTGAGAGTCCACCCACATGGGAGGGTGAGGAGGTCAATTGGGAGAGACCAAATGATGATGTGAGCGTAACAAGTTTAGAGGCAGAGTGGTCAGTGAGGACGTCATTGATAGGGATAGGGATTGCTAAATCTTCTGCTCCATCTTCATAGGCGGCTCGGCTACTCTGCTGTCTAGCGGCGCAGCATCATGACATCATGCACCCTGCATTTGACTTGCCACAAAACATCCAGCTAGCCTTGCTCCCTCTGTAACTGGTCTGATGGCTACAGTGTGGGACAGGCAAGTGGGAATTGGACTCCCGCGATTCCTGTTGGTCTGGGGCCTCTCTGAATCTCCGGGCCGTGATGTCATCATGCACAGCACCGGCATTCTGGGAGACTTGGACTCCCAACAACAATAGCTTGGTAGCAGGCAAGAGCAAACAGGTAGGCACATACAGTGCAAGCAGCCTGAGCAACTGCTCGCCAGCGTGCATGCCCCCCTAGCTCCTCCCTAGTTGTGGCTCTGTTGGAGGTTATAATATATTCTATACTATATACTGGCATGTTTATTACTGACATTAAACAGGTGGAGTGAGGAGTGCCAGGATACAGTATATATTTTCTCTTTGTATGTTCAGACTGTGGTTTCACCCCTTGTTTTTAGGCAAACTGTGATTATCCTGACTTTTGTGGCTGAGAGGACCTTGTCTCCAATCCATCTGACTGTTACGTTGTGGGTGGAGGCACAGCCGTAATGATGTAAACCATTTTTGATTGCAAATGAAATGCCTTTTGGCACCATGAGTCCGCGTATCAGCAATCTGTTTGCGACTATCTGTGACATTTAAAGCTGACTTTTTTCTCTTTTCATGCTTCTGTTGCTTCACACCCTTTGCATCTTTCATTTTCCATTCAGAGGAGTGATGTCCCACTGTGTTAACATACAACACCATGTGTATTTGGACCTTTTAGTATTGCTATTATTTGTGATTAATTCAGAACTCTCAGCATCCATTTCAACTGGTATATGTTCCTGGAACTTCAACAGCGTAGACCTTAGTCACACTTGATTCTAAAGACACTGCTAAGAAATCGAATTCAGGCATTAGATTTTGTAGCATTGCAATTGATGCTTCCTCGTCATCAACATGGACTCCTACAGATGTCAGTTGCTGAGATACTGTATGAACAGCATCTTGTCAATACTCATTCATGTCCCTTCATTTACTCAATGTTTCCATAATCCTGCAGGTTTCCAGAATGTTCTGAGAGGTCTCATCTGCATACAAGCTGTAGCATGTGTCTGTATTGCTAGCTGCTGGCTGATTGTGCACCTGTAAGTTCTCTATTTGTGAATCCTACAGACACCTGTTTGCAGCAGTTTGTATCCAGTTGGAAGTGCTAGACCTGAACTGCATTGTTCATGTGAATCTATTGTTTGAATTACCTTTTGCAGAAACTGCAATTCCCTTTGCAGGTTCAAAACCTGGGAGCAGCCATGACAGTACAGATCAGCTGACCAGTCACGATCCAACTGGGAGTCAGTCAGCAGTCAGGTGACTCCTCTAGCCAATCATCAGATACCCAGGGGTATAAAAATCCTGCAAAGGCACTTCCTAGTTGTCAGTGCTTTGTTGTCTCTAGTCCTGCTGAGGCTCTTTCTGAGTATTTCTCTATACCCCTTTCAGACATACAACCCTGGAATTTCCCTGCTCAGTCCCGGGTTCCTCACCTCTGATATATCCTGTGTTTTTGCTGGAGACCCCCTTTCACACTAAACCTAAGACCTGGGAAATTCCCGGGTCGACCCCTTTCAGACATATGCCTGGTCTGCCCTGGCAAACCAGGCTACTCTCATGTCACATGTCATATATACATACACACACGTCACACTCATACATGTCTTATACACACACATCTTACACATACACATGTCACACTCAAACACACACATACATGTCATATACACACACATGCCAAACTCATACACACACACACGCCAAACTCATACACGCACACACACCAGCCACCAGAACTCACCACAACAGGCTGCCTCTCTGTTGCTTGGCTGCGCCAGCTGCTTCCACTACTCATGCCACCTCCATGCACTCCTGCCCCCTCCAGGCAGCCCCGCCCCATCCAGGCAGTCAAACGCAATCAGAGGCATATAGGTGTGACCCGGAAGTAACTCCCTGGTCGCACTATTCAGACCTAAGCCGGGTTTTCTACCTGGGACGTAATTTCAGGGAAAACCCTGGTGAATTGCAGGGTTGGTGACCCAGGAACGTGTTCCCGGGTTGGTGCCTTTCAGCATGGCCGTAACTAGGGGGGGGGCTAAGGGGGCATGTGACTCAGGCGCCGGTTTTAAGGGGATACACCATTCACATCCACCTCGGTTGGTGCCAATCTACTGCAGCAGTTAATGCAGTAGACACAGATCACACAGGCAGCGTGCAATCTATGTGTTCCACCTCCCCTCATCTTCTACAGCGTGACTTTCGGGTGTAGGAGTCGGCTGTGGAGGGACAGTGGGAATCACAATGAAGATGCTGAAGGAGAAGGAAGAGGGTCCTCCTGCTGCCCTCCATGGACTTTCCCCTCATCTGCTGCTCTCCCAATCCGGCCTGGGGCTTCTGTCCAGATTTCTCCTGCTGCGAGCACGGCCTGCTCTATTGCTTGATTGGGGATGGACTTGGATCAGGAACACCGGTTTCCATGAGGCAGCCCGCTGTCCTCTCTGCCTCCTCCTGCCGTAATGTGTTTTGGTAGCCCCAATGGTGAGTCTCCGGCCCCAGCGGCTGCCCCCAGTCCTCTCTCTTAGGGGAACATTTACTAAGCAGTGATAAGAGCGGAGAAGTGAGCAAGTGGAAAAATTTCCCCATCAACCAATCAGCAGCTCTGTATCATTTTATAGTATGCAAATTATAGATGTTACTTCAGTGCTGATTGGTTGCCATGGGCAACTTCTCCACTGGCTCACTTATACGCTCTTATCACTGCTTAGTAAATGTACTCCTTAGTGCTGTTCTCTCCCAGGGCCGTCTTAACAGTAGTGTAGGCCCCTGGGCACAGCAATGCGCTGGGCCCCCTACCCATCCTTCAGAGGTAGGGGTGGGGGGTGCTATCAGCGTCAGCTTTGATGTCCTGCGGGAGGTAGGGGGTGCTCTATCTTCTGCTCAGCATGTAGGACCTGGAGCAGTAATTTCTGCTAATATCGCCTTTACTGCACAGATGGGGCTAAACCAGTGGTTCCCAAACTGTGTGCCGTGGCACCCTGGGGTGCCTCGGAACACTTATAGGAGTGCCCTGGGTTGGTGGTCTGGGACCAATTCAAATTATTTATGGTCAATGTAATAGGCAAAACCAGTGCTGGTGGCTGCCAGTCATAAAATATGTAGACAAACAGAAGCAAATCCTGTCTCTCACCACACAATGGAACCTAAGGATGACATATAAAAACAATTTACTTAATTTCATATTTTTAAATCTTTTGGCCTAGGGGTGCCGTGAGAGAAATTCTGATGCTCTAGTGTGCCGTGATCCAAAAAAGTTTGGGAACCACTGGGCTAAACTGTAGAAGGGGGCATTGGGCTGAACGAAGGGGCCCTGGTACATGACTTTCAGGGTGCTATGGGGTGTTTAATATGTAGGAAAGGGGTGGATAGTGGAGTGGGCTTAATATTTATTATTTTTTGGTGGGAGGGCAGCTTGCTTGACTGCAGATGTCTCAAGTTACTGAAAATATATTTCTTAGCTTTAAATGGAATAAAAAACTAGAGAGTCCCACCTTTCAGAAGGTTCTGGGGACTTGAGGTTCAGAATTCAGGATCCAGAGCAATTCACCAACGAAAATCTAAAACTGCATATTAGGCGTGTGGAGCTGGAGCAGGGACCATTTGCTTGAAGGCTGATATCTTTGGTTCTGGGCATAGTAGAGACAAGCTGCCAGTGATCACTGAAAGGGGAGAGTCACAGCATTTGGATTATAGCCTCAGAAAAACTCTAATTCAGACAGAACCTGAGATATCTGGCTGGGAAGAGCAATTAACAGGCTTGGATGGGGACCACTGGTTTCAAGTCGGATATCTCCGGTTCCCTTGGGCCGATTTTCATAAATCTGGTACCCCTGGAAAGAGGGGACCCTCAGCTATCAGCCTAGGGCCCTTAAACCCCTGGGGCCCTTGGGCAAGAGCCCATTGAGGCCATACGAAAAGACGGCCCTGAATCTCTCCTGGACCACTGTATAGTGTGACCATTTAGGCACCATTTTGAGACAGCTACCTGTGTGATTTGGTGGCTGCTCTGAAACGCCTGTGTCTCCCCATCTAATGCCCTATATTTTTGAACAGTTGAATAGCATTGGGTCTAATGTCTTTCCTCAAAGCTGCAGTGGAGGGGGGGATAAAGTGTAGCATATAGAGTATGTAGTGTAGTATAGCATATAGGGTATGTAGTGTAGAGTAGCATATAGGGGATGTAGTGTAACATATAATGTATGTAGTCTAGAGCAGTGTATAGGGGCATGTAGTTTTGTGTAGTGCAGTGTGTAGGGGATGTAGTGTAGTGATGCAGTGCAGCGGTGCGAACGGGTTACCTTACGACGCGTCCAAAGAACAAAGCGGTCGCAGAGTAAACCGCTAAGAAGATTGACAGGAAGGAGGCGGTCCTGGGCGTCTCCATAGCGTTGGCGGCCGTTTTCGGGGAGTGGATCGAAAAACGCAGGCATGTCCAGACCAACGGAGGGCGGATGTCTGACGTTAGAAGCAGCTTCAGCATCGCAGGGAGCATCGCACAGGGTAAAGTATGTCCAGGGCTACTCTGAAACTACTTGAAATATTTTAGCTTAGCAGGGCTGCACAAGCGATCGCAGCCCTGCTAAGCTAAAATACACTCCCCCATAGGCGTGGACTATTGATTGCAGCAGCAGCTAAAAGTTGCTGGCTGCGATCAACTCGGAATGACCACCTACAGTATGTGCACTGCAGGTGTTGCAGATATAACATTTGCAGAGAGAGTTAGATTTGGGTGTTTTTTTTTGTTTCTGTGCAGGGTAAATACTGGCTGCTTTACTCTTACACTGCAATTTAGATTTCAGTTTAAACACACCACACCCAAATTTAACTCTCTCTGCACGTTATCTGCCCCCCCTGCAGTGCACATGGGGGGTCATTCCGAGTTGATCACTGCGGATCTTCGCATCGCAAGCAGCGGGATTCAGACAAATGCACACGCGCAAAGTACTGAATGAGCATGTGCAAAATCCCCCGTTCGACGAATGTGCAGAAATACACACACTTTCTGTGTTCGCAGCCATGCAACGACAAAGAGGCATGTTGAAGGCGGTGCTGGGGAATGGCTTTGCTGGCTAGCGAAAAGGGGCGTGAAAGTGGATGTCTTGTGGGGGAGTGTGCTAAGGTCTGCAGGCGTGGTTTTTGCAGCGCTACAAAGCTTGCCATTGTTGGTACACACCAGGCGTTCGCAGCATAGGAGTAGGTCTAGGGCTGCGCGCAGATAGCGAACACTTGCTACAGGTGCCTGACAGGGCGTAGCAAGCTAATCATTGGCAATAGAATGCAGCTGTTTGAGATGCAAACACATCAACACGCCATTGTAGCTCTAGCACTCTCACAGAAGGTATGTACAGATGGGTCCTCCGTTATCTTGGCTGGCTGAGGCGTTAGTCGCGATTGGGCATACGCAGCGTACCGGGGCACAGGTAGGTGCACCAAGTCGTAGGGAGTCGCACAGAGCGTTTGTCGTTACCTTTAAGTGTAATACCTGTGATCATCCACCAGATGTTGCTTTTTACAATCACCACTGCACATGCGCGTGGTCTCCCGTAAAATACAATACTGAAATACATAGTAAGAACTACTTTACGGTACATTATTTCATACAGTATATGACAGTATATACAGTACAGACGCAAATAGTACAGCATATGCAGATGCAAACAAAGGTGATAAAGCCACAGTGTTAGGTGCCGCGGTCCGCGGCGCCGCTCGGTCTGCTTCCGAGCGACGCTCACGGCCGCCGCACCTCCCTCCCTGCCCGCCCGGCGCCTAGCAACGCCAGGACGCCGTGCGTACTGTAGCCGCCGGGTCCCTGGCAACGCTAGGACGCCGGGCGTCCTCAGCCGCTGGGTCCATAGCAATGGGTACGCCATTGGCGGACCTCGTTCCCCGTTGCCAGATAGGATTGATTAGTTGCTCGTGCAGCAGGGCAGCTGCACGGCAACTAGTAATTAGGGTCTGGGGGCTGGTCTTGCTGGCCCTCCTGTCATTGGCCAGCAGGGTCTTTTTATGGGAGCCAGCACACTGCAGCCTCGCCGGTGATAGCTTCCTGTATGCTGTTCCTGCCTTGCAACGTCTGTTCCTGGTCAGCTGTATCTGGTCGATCCTGCTCCCTGTGCTCCTGAGTTCTGGAGTTCTGAAGCCGGTCCTGGGAATCCTTCCTGTCCAAGTGAACTTGTTGCGGTCATCTGGGGGTTCTCGCTTGTTGGGGTTCTCTCCCGGTTTCGTGAGTAGCGGCTTCTGCCGCATGTTGCGGCCTAGGCCGCTTAGTCCTTGTTTTATTTTTGTATTGGTGGTTTTTGCGGAGGTTTCCGCTTTTCACTGTCCTCCCCGGAACTCGGCGGTGCCGTGTGGGGGAGTGGACAGTGGTATCTTTTGTTGTTCTTTTCCTTTGGCGGCGTGCCGCGCATATATTTAGTTTTAGGGTAGTTAGTAGCCCCTAGCTTCTGTTTGCTTTAGTTAGAGGTCCCCTTGTTATTATCCTGTCTCGGTTCACGCCTTGTCTCACTCTAAGACCTGGGGGCATCGGAGTTGGGCAGACCTAATCCGCCCTTCAAACGCGGCTGCCGTGGGCCCAAGAAACCATAGTCACTCAGGCGTGAACTGACCACACGGGTAAAACAACGGAGGTAGGGTGCTAGGGGCTATTCCCGTACCATCCCTTATTTCAGCGTCACGTCCTGGTGCTCTGGACTGTCTACACAAACATCTCTCCAGTTCTGAGCATCAGGAACGTAACATTATCACCGGCCCAAAAACTAACAAAAAAAAAAAAAGAATAATATTAAGAGTTATTTGCTTTTGGTGGGCCTTGAAATTCGGCCTCATGAATCCGGCAGTATTAGGACCGAATCCCAGCCAGCTTTTGGCCAACCAGATTCAGGAACTAACTCAGATGGTTCAGGATCTTACTCTTCGGGTGAGATCGCAGGAAGATCTTTTGCGAGCCTCCCCGAGTATGATTCCAGAACCAAAGATGCACCTTCCTGACCGTTTTTCAGGTAACCGAAAGGATTTTTTTAATTTCAAGGAAGCTTGTAAGCTTTATTTTCGTTTAAGGCCCCGATCCTCGGGTACTGAGTCTCAACTAGTGATGAGCACCGGAAATTTTTCGGGTTTTGTGTTTTGGTTTTGGGTTCGGTTCCGCGGCCGTGTTTTCGGTTCGAACGCGTTTTGGCAAAACCTCACCGAATTTTTTTTGTCGGATTCGGGTGTGTTTTGGATTAGGGTGTTTTTTTCAAAAAACCCTAAAAAACAGCTTAAATCATAGAATTTGGGGGTCATTTTGATCCCAAAGTATTATTAACCTCAATAACCATAATTTCCACTCATTTTCAGTCTATTCTGAAAACCTCACACCTCACAATATTATTTTTAGTCCTAAAATTTGCACCGAGGTCGCTGGATGGCTAAGCTAAGCGACCCAAGTGGCCGACACAAACACCTGGCCCATCTAGGAGTGGCACTGCAGTGTCACGCAGGATGGCCCTTCCAAAAAACACTACCCAAACAGCACATGACGCAAAGAAAAAAAGAGGCGCAATGAGGTAGCTGTGTGAGTAAGCTAAGCGACCCTAGTGGCCGACACAAACACCTGGCCCATCTAGGAGTGGCACTGCAGTGTCACGCAGGATGGCCCTTCCAAAAAACACTCCCCAAACAGCACATGACGCAAAGAAAAAAAGAGGCGCAATGAGGTAGCTGTGTGAGTAAGCTAAGCGACCCTAGTGGCCGACACAAACACCTGGCCCATCTAGGAGTGGCACTGCAGTGTCACGCAGGATGGCCCTTCCAAAAAACACCCCCCAAACAGCACATGACGCAAAGAAAAATGAAAGAAAAAAGAGGTGCAAGATGGAATTGTCCTTGGGCCCTCCCACCCACCCTTATGTTGTATAAACAGGACATGCACACTTTAACCAACCCATCATTTCAGTGACAGGGTCTGCCACACGACTGTGACTGAAATGACGGGTTGGTTTGGACCCCCACCAAAAAAGAAGCAATTAATCTCTCCTTGCACAAACTGGCTCTACAGAGGCAAGATGTCCACCTCATCATCATCATCCTCCGATATATCACCGTGTACATCCTCCTCCTCACAGATTATCAATTCGTCCCCACTGGAATCCACCATCTCAGCTCCCTGTGTACTTTGTGGAGGCAATTGCAGCTGGTCAATGTCTCCACGGAGGAATTGATTATAATTCATTTTAATGAACATCTTCTTCTCCACATTTTCTGGATGTAACCTCGAACGCCGATTGCTGACAAGGTGAGCGGCGGCACTAAACACTCTTTCGGAGTACACACTTGTGGGAGGGCAACTTAGGTAGAATAAAGCCAGTTTGTGCAAGGGCCTCCAAATTGCCTCTTTTTCCTGCCAGTATAAGTACGGACTGTCTGACGTGCCTACTTGGATGCGGTCACTCATATAATCCTCCACCATTCTTTCAATGGGGAGAGAATCATATGCAGTGACAGTAGACGACATGTCCGTAATCGTTGTCAGGTCCTTCAGTCCGGACCAGATGTCAGCATCAGCAGTCGCTCCAGACTGCCCTGCATCACCGCCAGCGGGTGGGCTCGGAATTCTGAGCCTTTTCCTCGCACCCCCAGTTGCGGGAGAATGTGAAGGAGGAGATGTTGACAGGTCGCGTTCCGCTTGACTTGACAATTTTGTCACCAGCAGTTCTTTGAACCCCAGCAGACTTGTGTCTGCCGGAAAGAGAGATCCAAGGTAGGTTTTAAATCTAGGATCGAGCACGGTGGCCAAAATGTAGTGCTCTGATTTCAACAGATTGACCACCCGTGAATCCTTGTTAAGCGAATTAAGGGCTCCATCCACAAGTCCCACATGCCTAGCGGAATCGCTCTGTGTTAGCTCCTCCTTCAATGTCTCCAGCTTCTTCTGCAAAAGCCTGATGAGGGGAATGACCTGACTCAGGCTGGCAGTGTCTGAACTGACTTCACGTGTGGCAAGTTCAAAAGGTTGCAGAACCTTGCACAACGTTGAAATCATTCTCCACTGCGCTTGAGACAGGTGCATTCCACCTCCTATATCGTGCTCAGTTGTATAGGCTTGAATGGCCTTTTGCTGCTCCTCCAACCTCTGAAGCATATAGAGGGTTGAATTCCACCTCGTTACCACTTCTTGCTTCAGATGATGGCAGGGCAGGTTCAGGCGTTTTTGGTGGTGCTCCAGTCTTCTGTACGTGGTGCCTGTACGCCGAAAGTGTCCCGCAATTCTTCTGGCCACCGACAGCATCTCTTGCACGCCCCTCTCGTTTTTTAAATAATTCTGCACCACCAAATTCAAGGTATGTGCAAAACATGGGACGTGCTGGAATTTGCCCAGATTTAATGCACACACAATATTGCTGGCGTTGTCCGATGCCACAAATCCACATGAGAGTCCAATTGGGGTAAGTCATTCTGCGATGATCTTCCTCAGTTGCCGTAAGAGGTTTTTAGCTGTGTGCGTATTCTGGAAAGCGGTGATACAAAGCGTAGCCTGCCTAGGAAAGAGTTGGCGTTTGCGAGATGCTGCTACTGGTGCCGCCGCTGCTGTTCTTGCGGCGGGAGTCCATACATCTATCCAGTGGGCTGTCACAGTCATATAGTCCTGAGCCTGCCCTGCTCCACTTGTCCACATGTCCGTGGTTAAGTGGACATTGGGTACAACTGCATTTTTTAGGACATTGGTGAGTCTTTTTCTGAGGTCTGTGTACATTTTCGGTATCGCCTGCCTAGAGAAATGGAACCTAGATGGTATTTGGTACCGGGGACACAGTACCTCCAACAAGTCTCTAGTTGCCTCTGCAGTAATGATGGATACCGGAACCACGTTTATCACCGCCCAGGATGCCAAGGCCTCAGTTATCCGCTTTGCAGCAGGATGACTGCTGTGATATTTTATCTTCCTCGCAAAGGACTGTTGGACAGTCAATTGCTTGGTGGAAGTAGTAAAAGTGGTCTTACGAGTACGACTTCCCCTCTGGGATGACCATCGACTCCCAGCAGCGCCAGCAGCAGTAGGCGTTACACGCAAGGATGCATCGGAGGAATCCCAGGCAGGAGAGGACTCGTCATAATTGCCAGTGACAGGGCCTGCAGGACTATTGGCATTCCTGGGGAAGGAGGAAATTGACACTGAGGGAGTTGGTGGGGTGGTTTGCGTGAGCTTGGTTACAAGAGGAAGGGATTTACTGGTCAGTGGACTGCTTCCGCTGTCGCCCAAAGTTTTTGAACTTGTCACTGACTTATGATGAATGCGCTGCAGGTGACGTATAAGGGAAGATGTTCCGAGGTGGTTAACGTCCTTACCCCTACTTATTACAGCTTGACAAAGGCAACACACGGCTTGACAAATGTTGTCCGCATTTCTGTTGAAATACTTCCACACCGAAGAGCTGATTTTTTTTGTATTTTAACCAGGCATGTCAATGGCCCTATTCCTCCCACGGACAACAGGTGTCTCCCCGGGTGCCTGACTTAAACAAACCACCTCACCATCAGAATACTCCTGGTCAATTTCCTCCCCAGCGCCAGCAACACCCATATCCTCCTCATCCTGGTGTACTTCAACACTGACATCTTCAATCTGACTATCAGGAACTGTACTGCGGGTGCTCCTTCCAGCACTTGCAGGGGGCGTGCAAATGGTGGAAGGCGCATGCTCTTCACGTCCAGTGTTGGGAAGGTCAGGCATCGCAAACGACACAATTGGACTCTCCTTGTGGATTTGGGATTTCGAAGAACGCACAGTTCTTTGCTGTGCTTTTGCCAGCTTGAGTCTTTTCATTTTTCAAGCGAGAGGCTGAGTGCTTCCATCCTCATGTGAAGCTGAACCACTAGCCATGAACATAGGCCAGGGCCTCAGCCGTTCCTTGCCACTCCGTGTGGTAAATGGCATATTGGCAAGTTTACGCTTCTCCTCCGACAATTTTATTTTAGATTTTTGAGTCCTTTTTTTACTGATATTTGGTGTTTTGGATTTTACATGCTCTGTACTATGACATTGGGCATCGGCCTTGGCAGACGACGTTGCTGGCATTTCATCGTCTCGGCCATGACTAGTGGCAGCAGCTTCAGCACGAGGTGGAAGTCGATCTTGATCTTTCCCTATTTTTGGAACCTTAACATTTTTGTTCTCCATATTTTAATAGGCACAACTAAAAGGCACCTCAGGTAAACAATGGAGATGGATGGATACTAGAATACTTATGGATTGACGAGCGACTGCCGACACAGAGGTAGCTACAGCCGTGGACTACCGTACTGCGTCTGCTGCTAATATAGACTGGATGATAATGATATAAAAAATATATATATATATCACTACTGCAGCCGGACAGGTATATATTATATAATGACGGACCTGCTGGACACTGTCAGCTCAGCACTGCAGACTCCTAAAGTAAGCTACTAGTAGTATCAAGAAGATATAGAGAAAAAAAAAACACCACAGGTAGGTGGTATACAATTATGGATGGACTAGCGACTGCCGACACAGAGGTAGCTACAGCCGTGGACTACCGTACTGCGTCTGCTGCTAATATAGACTGGATGATAATGAGATATAAAATATATATATATATATCACTACTGCAGCCGGACAGGTATATATTATATAATGACGGACCTGCTGGACACTGTCAGCTCAGCACTGCAGACTCCTAAAGTAAGCTACTAGTATCAAGAAGATAGAAGAAAAAAAAACACCACGGGTAGGTGGTATACAATTATGGATGGACGAGCGACTGCCGACACAGAGGTAGCTACAGCCGTGGACTACCGTACTGCATCTGCTGCTAATATAGACTGGATGATAATGATATAAAAAATATATATATATATATATATCACTACTGCAGCCGGACAGGTATATATTATATAATGACGGACCTGCTGGACACTGTCAGCTCAGCACTGCAGACTCCTAAAGTAAGCTACTAGTAGTATCAAGAAGATAGAAAAAAAAAAACACCACAGGTAGGTGGTATACAATTATGGATGGACTAGCGACTGCCGACACAGAGGTAGCTACAGCCGTGGACTACCGTACTGCGTCTGCTGCTAATATAGACTGGATGATAATGATATAAAAAATATATATATATATATCACTACTGCAGCCGGACAGGTATATATTATATAATGACGGACCTGCTGGACACTGTCAGCTCAGCACTGCAGACTCCTAAAGTAAGCTACTAGTAGTATCAAGAAGATAGAAAAAAAAAAACACCACAGGTAGGTGGTATACAATTATGGATGGACTAGCGACTGCCGACACAGAGGTAGCTACAGCCGTGGACTACCGTACTGCGTCTGCTGCTAATATAGACTGGATGATAATGATATAAAATATATATATATATCACTACTGCAGCCGGACAGGTATATATTATATAATGACGGACCTGCTGGACACTGTCAGCTCAGCACTGCAGACTCCTAAAGTAAGCTACTAGTAGTATCAAGAAGATAGAAAGAAAAAAAAACACCACAGGTAGGTGGTATACAATTATGGATGGACTAGCGACTGCCGACACAGAGGTAGCTACAGCCGTGGACTACCGTACTGCGTCTGCTGCTAATATAGACTGGATGATAATGAGATATAAAATATATATATATCACTACTGCAGCCGGACAGGTATATATTATATAATGACGGACCTGCTGGACACTGTCAGCTCAGCACTGCAGACTCCTAAAGTAAGCTACTAGTATCAAGAAGATAGAAAAAAACACCACCACGGGTAGGTGGTATACAATTATGGATGGACGAGCGACTGCCGACACAGAGGTAGCTACAGCCGTGGACTACCGTACTGCATCTGCTGCTAATATAGACTGGATGATAATGATATAAAAAAAATATATATATATCACTACTGCAGCCGGACAGGTATATATTATATAATGACGGACCTGCTGGACACTGTCAGCTCAGCACTGCAGACTCCTAAAGTAAGCTACTAGTAGTATCAAGCAGATAGAAAAAAAAAAACACCACAGGTAGGTGGTATACAATTATGGATGGACTAGCGACTGCCGACACAGAGGTAGCTACAGCCGTGGACTACCGTACTGCGTCTGCTGCTAATATAGACTGGATGATAATGATATAAAAAAAATATATATATATATCACTACTGCAGCCGGACAGGTATATATTATATAATGACGGACCTGCTGGACACTGTCAGCTCAGCACTGCAGACTCCTAAAGTAAGCTACTTGTAGTATCAAGAAGATAGAAAAAG
Organism: Pseudophryne corroboree; assembly: GCF_028390025.1. Classification (NCBI taxonomy): domain Eukaryota; kingdom Metazoa; phylum Chordata; class Amphibia; order Anura; family Myobatrachidae; genus Pseudophryne; species Pseudophryne corroboree. Next base: position 154,817,143 of record NC_086447.1, read on the forward strand.
AAAAAAAAACACCACAGGTAGGTGGTATACAATTATGGATGGACTAGCGACTGCCGACACAGAGGTAGCTACAGCCGTGGACTACCGTACTGCGTCTGCTGCTAATATAGACTGGATGATAATGATATAAAAAAAAAAAATATATATATATATATATCACTACTGCAGCCGGACAGGTATATATTATATAATGACGGACCTGCTGGACACTGTCAGCTCAGCACTGCAGACTCCTAAAGTAAGCTACTAGTAGTATCAAGAAGATAGAAAAAAAAAAACACCACAGGTAGGTGGTATACAATTATGGATGGACTAGCGACTGCCGACACAGAGGTAGCTACAGCCGTGGACTACCGTACTGCGTATGCTGCTAATATAGACTGGATGATAATGATATAAAAAATATATATATATATCACTACTGCAGCCGGACAGGTATATATTATATAATGACGGACCTGCTGGACACTGTCAGCTCAGCACTGCAGACTCCTAAAGTAAGCTACTAGTAGTATCAAGAAGATAGAAAAAAAAACCACCACAGGTAGGTGGTATACAATTATGGATGGACTAGCGACTGCCGACACAGAGGTAGCTACAGCCGTGGACTACCGTACTGCGTCTGCTGCTAATATAGACTGGATGATAATGAGATATAAAATATATATATATCACTACTGCAGCCGGACAGGTATATATTATATAATGACGGACCTGCTGGACACTGTCAGCTCAGCACTGCAGACTCCTAAAGTAAGCTACTAGTATCAAGAAGATAGAAGAAAAAAAAACACCACGGGTAGGTGGTATACAATTATGGATGGACGAGCGACTGCCGACACAGAGGTAGCTACAGCCGTGGACTACCGTACTGCATCTGCTGCTAATATAGACTGGATGATAATGATATAAAAAATATATATATATATATATATCACTACTGCAGCCGGACAGGTATATATTATATAATGACGGACCTGCTGGACACTGTCAGCTCAGCACTGCAGACTCCTAAAGTAAGCTACTAGTAGTATCAAGAAGATAGAAAAAAAAAAACACCACAGGTAGGTGGTATACAATTATGGATGGACTAGCGACTGCCGACACAGAGGTAGCTACAGCCGTGGACTACCGTACTGCGTCTGCTGCTAATATAGACTGGATGATAATGATATAAAAAATATATATATATATATCACTACTGCAGCCGGACAGGTATATATTATATAATGACGGACCTGCTGGACACTGTCAGCTCAGCACTGCAGACTCCTAAAGTAAGCTACTAGTAGTATCAAGAAGATAGAAAAAAAAAAACACCACAGGTAGGTGGTATACAATTATGGATGGACTAGCGACTGCCGACACAGAGGTAGCTACAGCCGTGGACTACCGTACTGCGTCTGCTGCTAATATAGACTGGATGATAATGATATAAAATATATATATATATATCACTACTGCAGCCGGACAGGTATATATTATATAATGACGGACCTGCTGGACACTGTCAGCTCAGCACTGCAGACTCCTAAAGTAAGCTACTAGTAGTATCAAGAAGATAGAAAGAAAAAAAAACACCACAGGTAGGTGGTATACAATTATGGATGGACTAGCGACTGCCGACACAGAGGTAGCTACAGCCGTGGACTACCGTACTGCGTCTGCTGCTAATATAGACTGGATGATAATGAGATATAAAATATATATATATCACTACTGCAGCCGGACAGGTATATATTATATAATGACGGACCTGCTGGACACTGTCAGCTCAGCACTGCAGACTCCTAAAGTAAGCTACTAGTATCAACAAGATAGAAAAAAACACCACCACGGGTAGGTGGTATACAATTATGGATGGACGAGCGACTGCCGACACAGAGGTAGCTACAGCCGTGGACTACCGTACTGCATCTGCTGCTAATATAGACTGGATGATAATGATATAAAAAATATATATATATATCACTACTGCAGCCGGACAGGTATATATTATATAATGACGGACCTGCTGGACACTGTCAGCTCAGCACTGCAGACTCCTAAAGTAAGCTACTAGTAGTATCAAGCAGATAGAAAAAAAAAAAACACCACAGGTAGGTGGTATACAATTATGGATGGACTAGCGACTGCCGACACAGAGGTAGCTACAGCCGTGGACTACCGTACTGCGTCTGCTGCTAATATAGACTGGATGATAATGATATAAAAAAAATATATATATATATCACTACTGCAGCCGGACAGGTATATATTATATAATGACGGACCTGCTGGACACTGTCAGCTCAGCACTGCAGACTCCTAAAGTAAGCTACTTGTAGTATCAAGAAGATAGAAAAAGAAAAAAAAAACACCACAGGTAGGTGGTATACAATTATGGATGGACTAGCGACTGCCGACACAGAGGTAGCTACAGCCGTGGACTACCGTACTGCGTCTGCTGCTAATATAGACTGGATGATAATGATATAAAATATATATATATATATATATATATATATATATCACTACTGCAGCCGGACAGGTATATATTATATAATGACGGATTTGCTGGACACTGTCAGCTCAGCACTGCAGACTCCTAAAGTAAGCTACTAGTAGTATCAAGAAGATAGAAAAAAAAAAACACCACAGGTAGGTGGTATACAATTATGGATGGACTAGCGACTGCCGACACAGAGGTAGCTACAGCCGTGGACTACCGTACTGCGTATGCTGCTAATATAGACTGGATGATAATGATATAAAAAATATATATATATATCACTACTGCAGCCGGACAGGTATATATTATATAATGACGGACCTGCTGGACACTGTCAGCTCAGCACTGCAGACTCCTAAAGTAAGCTACTAGTAGTATCAAGAAGATAGAAAAAAAAACCACCACAGGTAGGTGGTATACAATTATGGATGGACTAGCGACTGCCGACACAGAGGTAGCTACAGCCGTGGACTACCGTACTGCGTCTGCTGCTAATATAGACTGGATGATAATGAGATATAAAATAAATATATATATATCACTACTGCAGCCGGACAGGTATATATTATATAATGACGGACCTGCTGGACACTGTCAGCTCAGCACTGCAGACTCCTAAAGTAAGCTACTAGTATCAAGAAGATAGAAAAAAAAAACACCACGGGTAGGTGGTATACAATTATGGATGGACGAGCGACTGCCGACACAGAGGTAGCTACAGCCGTGGACTACCGTACTGCGTCTGCTGCTAATATAGACTGGATGATAATGATATAAAAAATATATATATATATCACTACTGCAGCCGGACAGGTATATATTATATAATGACGGACCTGCTGGACACTGTCAGCTCAGCACTGCAGACTCCTAAAGTAAGCTACTAGTAGTATCAAGAAGATAGAAAAAAAAAAACACCACAGGTAGGTGGTATACAATTATGGATGGACGAGCGACTGCCGACACAGAGGTAGCTACAGCCGTGGACTACCGTACTGCGTCTGCTGCTAATATAGACTGGATGATAATGATATAAAAAATATATATATATATATCACTACTGCAGCCGGACAGGTATATATTATATAATGACGGACCTGCTGGACACTGTCAGCTCAGCACTGCAGACTCCTAAAGTAAGCTACTAGTAGTATCAAGAAGATAGAAAGAAAAAAAACACCACAGGTAGGTGGTATACAATTATGGATGGACTAGCGACTGCCGACACAGAGGTAGCTACAGCCGTGGACTACCGTACTGCGTCTGCTGCTAATATAGACTGGATGATAATGAGATATAAAATATATATATATCACTACTGCAGCCGGACAGGTATATATTATATAATGACGGACCTGCTGGACACTGTCAGCTCAGCACTGCAGACTCCTAAAGTAAGCTACTAGTATCAAGAAGATAGAAAAAAAAAAACACCACGGGTAGGTGGTATACAATTATGGATGGACGAGCGACTGCCGACACAGAGGTAGCTACAGCCGTGGACTACCGTACTGCGTCTGCTGCTAATATAGACTGGATGATAATGATATAAAAAAGATATATATATATCACTACTGCAGCCGGACAGGTATATATTATATAATGACGGACCTGCTGGACACTGTCAGCTCAGCACTGCAGACTCCTAAAGTAAGCTACTAGTAGTATCAAGAAGATAGAAAAAAAAAACACCACAGGTAGGTGGTATACAATTATGGATGGACGAGCGACTGCCGACACAGAGGTAGCTACAGCCGTGGACTACCGTACTGCGTCTGCTGCTAATATAGACTGGATGATAATGATATAAAAAATATATATATATATCACTACTGCAGCCGGACAGGTATATATTATATAATGACGGACCTGCTGGACACTGTCAGCTCAGCACTGCAGACTCCTAAAGTAAGCTACTAGTAGTATCAAGAAGATAGAAAGAAAAAAAACACCACAGGTAGGTGGTATACAATTATGGATGGACTAGCGACTGCCGACACAGAGGTAGCTACAGCCGTGGACTACCGTACTGCATCTGCTGCTAATATAAACTGGATGATAATGATATAAAAAATATATATATATATATATCACTACTGCAGCCGGACAGGTATATATTATATAATGACGGACCTGCTGGACACTGTCAGCTCAGCACTGCAGACTCCTAAAGTAAGCTACTAGTAGTATCAAGAAGATAGAAAAAAAAAAAACACCACAGGTAGGTGGTATACAATTATGGATGGACTAGCGACTGCCGACACAGAGGTAGCTACAGCCGTGGACTACCGTACTGCGTCTGCTGCTAATATAGACTGGATGATAATGAGATATAAAATATATATATATCACTACTGCAGCCGGACAGGTATATATTATATAATGACGGACCTGCTGGACACTGTCAGCTCAGCACTGCAGACTCCTAAAGTAAGCTACTAGTATCAAGAAGATAGAAAAAAAACACCACGGGTAGGTGGTATACAATTATGGATGGACGAGCAACTGCCGACACAGAGGTTGCTACAGCCGTGGACTACCGTACTGCGTCTGCTGCTAATATAGACTGGATGATAATGATATAAAATATATATATATATATATATATATCACTACTGCAGCCGGACAGGTATATATTATATAATGACGGACCTGCTGGACACTGTCAGCTCAGCACTGCAGACTCCTAAAGTAAGCTACTAGTATCAAGAAGATAGAAAAAAAAAAAAAACACCACAGGTAGGTGGTATACAATTATGGATGGACGAGCGACTGCCGACACAGAGGTAGCTACAGCCGTGGACTACCGTACTGCGTCTGCTGCAGTGCTAATATAGACTGGATGATAATGATATAAAAAATATATATATATCACTACTGCAGCCGGACAGGTATATATTATATAATGACGGACCTGCTGGACACTGTCAGCAGAATGCGTTTATAGAATAAAAACACCACACGACGAGTGTTTAACTTTTTCAGGCAGACAATCACAATATACTGGTGGTCAGTGGTCACTGGTCAGTCACACTGGCACTGGCAGTGGCACTCTGGCAGCAAAAGTGTGCACTGTTAAAATATGTACTCCTGCTATAACTGCTCCCCAGTCTCCCCCACAATTAAGCTGTGTGAGCAGTGAGCACTCAGCACAGTCAGATATACAGTATTACATAGATGATGCAGCACACTGAGGGCACACTGAGGCTGAGCACAGATATGGTATGTGACTGTGTCACACTGTGTATCGTTTTTTTTCAGGCAGAGAACGGATTAATTAAACTGGTGGTCACTGGTCACACTATCAGCAAGTAGTACTCCGTCCTAATATGCTCCCCAAAATTAGTAAATCAAGTGTCTCTACTCTCCCTATCAATCTCAATGCACGTGTGAAAATGGCGGCGACGCGCGGCTCCTTATATAGAATCCGAGTCTCGCGATAGAATACGAGCCTCGCGAGAATCCGACAGCGGGATGATGACGTTCGGGCGTTCTCGGGTTAGCCGAGCAAGGCGGGAAGATCCGAGTCTGCCTCGGATCCGTGTAAAAAGCATGAAGTTCGGGGGGGTTCGGTTTCCGAGAAACCGAACCCGCTCATCACTAGTCTCAACGGGTCGGGATTGTGATGTCTTTACTACAAGGCGATCCGCAAACCTGGGCTTTTGGGCTAAAAGCCGATGATGTTGCCTTGCTATCTGTAGATGCCTTTTTTAAGTCTCTAGGCCTTTTGTACGATGACCCTGATAGAGAAGCGTCGGCTGAGAGCCACTTGCGTGCACTAAAGCAAGGGAAAAATCCAGCAGAGGCCGAGTTTCGCCGTTGGTCGAACGACTGTGGCTGGAATGACCCGGCCCTGCGCAGTCAGTTTCGCCTCAGTTTGTCTGAAGTTATTAAAGACAGTCTCCTGCAGTACCCCGCTCCAGAGACTTTAGACAAACTCATGGAGCTTGCTATTAAAATTGATCGTCGTCTCCGGGAGCGGAGGGCTGAAAGAGGAGCTAGTTTCAGGCCTAGTCCATGTGTGTATACTTTCCCTGAGGACGTCGAGGAGCCCATGCAAATGGGTCTCTCCCGGCTGTCCACAAAGGAAAGAACCAGAAGGCTAAATTCTGGTCTTTGCTTGTATTGTGGTGGCAAGGGACATATCGCACGTAATTGCCCGAATAAGCAGGGAAACGCTCTGACCCAGTGAATTGTGAGGGGGTTCACTTGGGTCTGCAGTTGATCTCCTCTAATGATTCCTTATTAGTTCCTGTAAAAATTTCCTTTGGTAGCCTCAGTTCGTTGGTGTCGGCCTTCGTCGACAGTGGAGCTGCGGGAAATTTCATGGATCTTGGTTGGGCTCAGGCTTTGGGTGTTACACAGATACCTTTGGATAAACGTATCACCATGCACGGCTTGGATGGTGGTCCGCTTTCTAATGGGGTAATCACTCACCGCACACCTCCAGTACAACTGACAGTTGGGGCCCTACATTCGGAGAAAATCGAATTTTACCTTACCCATTGTCCGGCTGTCCCCGTAGTTTTGGGTCACCCCTGGCTTGCCTTTCATAATCCCACCATAGATTGGCTGTCTGGGGAGATTTCCCGATGGGGTCCCTTTTGTGTTAAGGAATGTATTCCCGTCCAGTCCGGGTTGCGGCAGTCACCCCAGAACTTATTCCTTTGGAATATCAGGACTTTGCCGACGTTTTCTCCAAGGGTAATGCGGATATTCTGCCTCCTCATCGGTCCTATGACTGCGCTATCGACTTAGTTCCCGGTGCCTCTTTGCCTAAGGGGAGACTATATGCCCTGTCTGGGCCGGAAACTACGGCAATGAATGATTATGTACAGGAGAGCCTAAAAAAAGGCTTCATTAGGCCCTCGAAATCTCCATTAAGTGCAGGGTTCTTTTTTGTTGAGAAAAAAGATGGGTCGCTCAGACCATGTATTGATTATCGGGCTCTGAATAAAATTTCTGTTAAAAACACCTACCCCTTGCCACTGATTTCAGTACTGTTTGATCAGCTCCGGACTGCCATTATCTTTTCCAAGATCGATCTTAGAGGGGCTTACAATCTCATCCGAATAAAATCTGGGGATGAGTGGAAGACGGCTTTCAGCACACAGTCGGGACATTATGAATACCTGGTGATGCCGTTTGGGCTGTCTAATGCTCCTGCTGTATTTCAAGATCTCATTAACGACGTCCTTCGCGACTTTCTAGGAAAGTTCGTAGTCGTTTATTTAGACGACATTTTGATTTACTCTGAGTCTTTTGAACAACATATTACCCATGTGCGACTGGTCCTTCAGAAGTTACAGGAAAATCATTTATACGGCAAACTGGAGAAATGTGATTTCCACATCACAGAAGTGTCCTTCCTGGGGTATATTATTTCTCCTAAGGGGTTTTTCATGGAACCAAAAAAACTCCAGGCCATCCTAAATTGGGCACAACCCACGAACTTAAAAGCAATTCAGCGCTTTTTAGGGTTTGCAAATTACTATAGGCGTTTTATTCATACCTTCTCAGATTTGGTTGCTCCTATTGTGGCATTGACTAAAAAAGGAGCGGATCCTTCCAATTGGTCACCTGAAGCCAAGTCTGCCTTTCTGGCCTTAAAGCAGGCCTTTGTCTCAGCTCCAGTACTCAGACACCCTAACCCGGATCTCCCCTTTATTGTCGAGGTAGATGCCTCAGAGGTTGGAGTGGGGGCTATCCTTTCTCAGGAAGACCCGGAGTCTCAGGAATTACACCCATGTGCCTTCATGTCCAGAAAATTCTCCTCCGCAGAATCCAACTATGATGTTGGTAATCGAGAATTGTTGGCAGTTAAATGGGCTTTCGAGGAGTGGAGGCACTGGCTGGAAGGAGCAAGGCATACCATTACGGTGTTTACTGACCACAAGAACCTGCAGTATATTGAGTCAGCTAAACGGCTTAATGCTCTACAGGCACGTTGAGCGCTGTTTTTTACGCGTTTCAGGTTTATTATCACCTTCAGGCCCGGTTCCAAGAATACAAAAGCCAATGCCCTGTCACGTTGTTTTCTTCCGGTTCACAATAACCACCCGGCTACTACCCCCATAGTCCCATCGTCTATCATCCGGGCTGGCCTCACACAGGATTTATTTACACAGCTAGTCCAGCTTCAGCAGCAGGCTCCCAAAGTCACTCCTGCAGATCGTCTCTTCGTCCCTGAATTTCTGAGAGGCACTGTTCTAGCTGAGTTTCATGATAATAAGGTTTCTGGTAATCCGGGTATCACTAAGACCTTGGAGTTAATCTCTCGCTCAGTGTGGTGGCCTAATCTTTCTAAAGATGTAAGGGAATTTGTCCGTTCCTGTCAGGTTTGTGCTCAGTACAAGGTATCTCGATCGTTGCCGGTCGGGCAACTCATGCCTTTAGCCGTTCCTCTCAGGCCATGGTCACATATATCCATGGATTTCGTGGTGGACCTTCCTCTTTCAGCTGGATTTCGAGTCATTTGGGTGGTAGTAGACCGTTTTAGTAAGATGGCGCACTTCATTGCTCTCCCCCGATTACCCTCTGCTCAAGGGTTGGCAGTTTTATTTCTCCGCCATGTGTTCAGGCTCCATGGTTTACCCAGGGATATTGTCTCTGATCGGGGACCGCAATTCATCGCCTGTTTCTGGAAACGTTTTTGTGCCTCATTAAATATGAAACTCTCTGTAACATCTGGGTACCATCCACAGTCTAACGGACAAACTGAACGTGTTAATCAGTCGTTAAAACAGTATTTACGGCTATATTCGGCCAAACTTCAGAATGATTGGTCTGAATTTCTTCCTTTGGCCGAGTTTGCCTATAATAACTCTTGTCATTCTTCCACCAAGGAGTCTCCATTCTTTTCGGTCTTGGGCTTTCATCCTAGAGCCAATTCTTTTTACCCTCATTTTCCAGTCTCCTCGTTGACCTTAACTTCCCGTCTCAGAATGATTTGGAAAAAGGTGCACTTTGCCCTTAAGAAGGCTGCCTTCCGAGAAAAAAAAATTTCTGATAGGTTCCGACGCCCATGCACTTTTAAGGTGGGAGATAAGGTGTGGTTGTCAACCCGCAACATCAAGCTCCGACAACCCTCGGCTAGATTGGGACCCAAATTTATTGGACCGTTCCTTATCGTTAAGAAGGTCAACCCAGTTGCTTTTCAGCTACGCTTGCCTAAATCACTCAAAATTGGCAATACTTTTCACTGTTCCCTTCTGAAGCAGTATTTTTCTTCCAGGAGATTCCCTCGGAAGACTTCCCAGGGTAGACCTCCGGTGGATGTTCAGGGGCAACAAGAGTTCTTGGTGGAGAAGGTTTTAGATTCCAAAGTTTCTCGGGGCCGGCTTTATTTTTTGGTTCACTGGAAAGGCTATGGCCCGGAAGAAAGGTCTTGGGTCCTGGATAACGATTTACATGCCCCTAAACTTAAGAGATTATTCTTTCAGGAATTTCCTCAGAAACCCGGCTTTAGGGGTTCTTTAACCCCTCCTCAAGGGGGGGTACTGTTAGGTGCCGCGGTCCGCGGCGCCTCACGGTCTGCTTCCGAGCGACGCTCATGGCCGCCGCACCTCCCTCCCTGCCCGCCCGGCGCCTAGCAACACCAGGACGCCGTGCGTACTGTATCCGCCAGGTCCCTGGCAACACTAGGACGCCGGGCGTCCTCAGCCGCTGGGTCCATAGCAACGGGGACGCCATTGGCGGACCTCGTTCCCCGTTGCCAGATAGGATTGATTAGTTGCTCGTGCAGCAGGGCAGCTGCACGGCAACTAGTAATTAGGGTCTGGGGGCTGGTCTTGCTGGCCCTCCTGTCATTGGCCAGCAGGGTCTTTTTATGGGAGCCAGCACACTGCAGCCTCGCCGGTGATAGCTTCCTGTATGCTGTTCCTGCCTTGCAATGTCTGTTCCTGGTCAGCTGTATCTGGTCGATCCTGCTCCCTGTGCTCCTGAGTTCTGGAGTTCTGAAGCCGGTCCTGGGAATCCTTCCTGTCCAAGTGAACTTGTTGCGGCCATCTGGGGGTTCTCGCTTGTTGGGGTTCTCTCCCGGTTTCGTGAGTAGCGGCTTCTGCCGCATGTTGCGGCCTAGGCCGCTGAGTCCTTGTTTTACTTTTGTATTGGTGGTTTTTGCGGAGGTTTCCGCTTTTCACTGTCCTCCCCGGAACTCGGCGGTGCCGTGTGGGGGAGTGGACAGTGGTATCTTTTGTTGTTCTTTTCCTTTGGCGGCGTGCCGCACATATATTTAGTTTTAGGGTAGTTAGTAGCCCCTAGCTTCTGTTTGCTTTAGTTAGAGGTTCCCTTGTACTTATCCTGTCTCGGTTCACGCCTTGTCTCACTCTAAGACCTGGGGGCATCGGAGTTGGGCAGACCTAATCCGCCCTTCAAACGCGGCTGCCGTGGGCCCATGAAACCATAGTCACTCAGGCGTGAACTGACCACACGGGTAAAACAACGGAGGTAGGGTGCTAGGGGCTATTCCCGTACCATCCATTATTTCAGCGTCACGTCCTGGTGCTCTGGACTCTCTACACAAACATCTTTCCAGTTCTGAGCATCAGGAACGTAACACACAGTATGGCACATTTACAGTACTTTAGGAATATGTAAGCGTACAAGTCAGATAAATCAATATAAAACAAGTAGTGTACACAGACGCAAACAGACGTGTTACATGCACATTGTTTCCTATTGATGTTAGGGATATTGTATGTTAGCGTCCTAATCCCGTAGCCATTATGGCATAATCAAAACCAATGGATTTATTCATCTGTTGGTGGTGAAGTGTCTGAGTGGTGAAGTGTTCCGCTTCCTATGCTTAGAGTCCCGGATTCGATTCCTAAAGTACGAATGCATGTTAGTTTCTTCCAGACACTTTATTATTATTTTTATTTTTATATCTATCGTACTGTAGTATACAGTACTTTCACATTCAATACAAGTGTGCACACAAGTTTTACATAAAGCAGGGTAAAAGCTGCAGGAGCATTTCTACTGTTAAGGTTCTATGCACCGTACGGTACACATACTGTATTGTACAATTCTGTAGCAGGGCAGACTCAATTGAAATGGCTACCGCCTGTGACTCCTTGCATCATGGAGGCACTCGGCTATGGAACAAGTAACAGCACAGGTTTTGCAGGCTATGGGCCAATGCTGAAGACGTGTTTCCCCAAGCTAAAATACAGTACACAGGGGCGCAAAGTGACAAAATGTCCCAGGCACGTGAACTTCGCTTTGTGGCAACATTCGGCTATGGAGCGAGCAACGGCATAGGTTTTGCAGGCTATGGGTCAATGCTGAGGGAGCGTCACAATCCCCTAGCTAAAATACAGTACACAGTATGCTATGTATTGTATATAGCGGAATGAGTCACTCCTGCAGATTTACTCTGATTTATGTGAAACCTGTGTGCACCCTTCCATTGAATGTATAACAAAGAAAAAAATAATAATAAAGTGAATGTCACGGGAACACATAAAAAAAAGAAAAAGAAAAAGGTTGGCACTTCCTTCCCATTGGTGTTGGTTTATGCCTTAGGGGACTCGAACGCTCATACTTGTATTTCAAAAGCACAATATTTTCCACCGCCTTCCCCTTTCCCCATCGCCATTCCGCCTGGGAGCCTGCACAGTTCATGCAGTAGACAGGGAGGGAGTTCAGGTCAGGTACAATACACAAACGCCGACGATCTACAGTACTGTGTTGCTCCATTACCGCTGTGTATTGTATATAGCGGAATGAGTCGCTCCTGCAGATTTACTCTGATTTATGTGAAACCTGTGTGCACCCTTCCATTGAATGTATTACAATGAAAAAATAATAATAAAGTGAATGTCACAGGAACACATAAAAAAAAAAAAAGGTTGGCACTTTGGAAATTGAACCCGGGACTCTCAGCATGGGAGGTGGGAGCCTTCATCGCTAGCCCACGACGCTTCATGGAAGATTCACAAGTTCGTGTGTAAAAGTACTGCAAAGAGCGATTCCTTCACATTGGTGTTGGTTTATGCCTTAGGGGACTCGGATGCTCATACATGTATTTCAAAAGCATGGTATTTAGTGCACTGTACATACTTTAAAGTCAATGAGCTACATTATTCCTTTCACACATTAGTTGCGTCTGCATACACGATCTTGCGTCTGCATACACAAGCGTTTTAACATGTTCGTTTGTGTCTGTATAAACTATTTATTTTTTTAACTTTCTCCGTCTGACCATTGGTCAACATCTATTAACATTACTGTTGTCACTGACCATCTGCCAGAGCTGTAGATCAATCCGCCACTATTCGATCTAAAGTACTGGCTTAATGGAGCATTGGCCACCCAGTGGTGGAGATGTGTCTTGCATGCTGATTATCTAGTCGCGCCTCAACACGCCTGTCCGTGATTAAATTCAGCAACCTAAGCTATCGCCTAGGCGTAACTAAACCTCTGTCTAGGCGCAGAAACAGTCAAGATAATGGAGGACCCATCTGTACATTTACACTCCCAGGAAATGGTATAATGTTAATCGTTGGCAAATTCGGTTAAACTGACAAGCAGCACACATGTTTATTATTAGCAAATACATGTGCATTGCCCATGTCCCACATGTCTGGTTTGTGTAGAAATGGTGCTTATTTTATAATTGGGAAAAACTTATTAATTTCCGTAAAATCCCACATACGTGCCATGTTTTCCATATTCCAACATTTGTTTTGTGTTTCATATAACAACATTACCAACATAACGCACCCTAACCTATAATGTTATTAACTGCTGCTTTAGCTAATACAGTGCTATGGCTGAATTAGGTCAGACGTCAGTTATATTTAAGATGGCATGTTGCCCATAGTAACCAAACAGCTTCCTGGCCTTATATTGTGGAAAGAGAAACAAAATTTTGTTTTCGATAAGCAACATGCCATGATTTTATGTAATGAAACACAAACTTAAAGAAAAACATTTTTATATTTCGCTACAATTAAACTCTTTTCACACACCCACAATAATAAACACACAATTTCACAACAAAGTGTATGGGCTCAAAGTATTTTTAATAGGTAAAAAAAATAGTACATAATGTTTTTAAATAAAACTCACATTTTCACACAAAAACAACAGAACATGGCACAGCAAAAAACACCTGCCACTGCACAAAATAGGATGACAGTACCCAGTAGTTAAGCCCCCCGGTATCCGGACTCCAGGTCAACAACAAAAAGGTTGACACACCTTAGGTCGACGCCAATTGGTCGACACACCTTAGGTCGACATGGACAAAAGGTCGACATGGACAAAAGGTCGACGGGATCAAGGTCGACATGGAAAAAGGTCGACATGAGTTTTTCACAATTTTTTTCTTTTTTGGAACCTTTTCAAACTTAACGATCCACGTGGACTACGATTGGAACGGTAATCTGTGCCGAGCGAAGCGGAGTGGAGCGAAGGCACCATGCCCGAAGCATGGCGAGCAAAGCGAGCCATGCGAGGGGACGCGGTGCACTAATTGAGGTTCCCTGTCACTCTACGAAGAAAACGACACCAAAAATATATTAAAAACTCATGTCGACCTTTTTCCATGTCGACCTTGTTCCTGTCGACCTTTTGTCCATGTCGACCTAAGGTGTGTCGACCTAAGGTGTGTCGACCAATTGGTGTCGACCTAAGATGTGTCGACCTTTTTGTTGTCAAACTGGAGTCCCAGACCCAACCAAGCCCCCCACCCCATCTATTGGTCATCAATCACAAAAAGAGACTGGTGTCATGACCCTGGCTGAGGAACATGTGGGGCAAACTGTGGTAGAATCTGGGCACAATACCCAAACCCAACTATCCAGACCACAATATGAAGAGGAAGGTGGGACAAGTTCACAGGCTAATGCATCACAGGCTACTGACAAAAAGAGAAGACAGCAAACCCCATTCAGCAGGAGTAAGTTTTTCATTCTGGTCCCACAAGCCATTAATAATCCATTTTAGAGTAGAAACAACATGGGTGCTGGGAAATATGACCGCATCTGGATTTTACTTATTTTTTCTTCTTTTTCCGCCCTGAAGGAGACGTTGGTCACTGGTTGGTCTGCGCACTGACCTTTGAGGGCCCTGCCCAGTGGGATCTTGTTCCTGGGCAGGGGTAGGGGATGGTCCAGGTGTTGGTGCCTCCCTGACACTGTGGGAAAGGAGGCCAGCGATGGTCTGTATTCCTTGGCCAATTGTGGTATTTAGTTGTTGGACTGAGGAGTTGAGTTCGCACATGCCTTGGCGAACACAGGTGGTCAAGTCAGTGAGCCGAAAGAACATCTCACGTACCTCACGGATCATCTGGTCATGGAATTCTGTGTTTCTAACTCCATGACTGGCTATGTTAGCCAGAATCTCTGTGCGAGAGGGTTGGGTGGGGGTGCCAGTGTGGGGCTGGTCTGGTGGTATTTCCTGCCCCACACTGGAGGTGTCACTAGCTCCCCCCTCCTCAGCCTCAGTGAGATGCCCCTCCTGTATATATATATATATATATATATATATATATATTTTTTTTTTTTTTTTTTTTTTTTAACACATTGGATGTTATTTACACACTTTTTTTGCAATTTTAAGATGCTGGTCGCCTCATATGTAGGATTCAAAGCCGGCCAACCACAACCTGCCCCTCAAGGCCTACTATATTCCGTACCCGTGTCACCATTTTTGGTATGCCAGATGATGAGGTGGTGCGGTGCTACAGGCTGCCCCCTCATGTCATCCTAGAAACTCTCAATAATAGAGAGTGATCTAGATAGATAAATTCATCATCCTACAGCAATACCAGCACTGACACAATTCCTTACATTTCTGCGCCACAGGCTCCTACCAGCACGTGGATGGGGTGCTGATAGGAGTCTCACAGTCTGCCTTTTCAAAAATACTGTGGCATGTAATTGCTGCTTTTTTCAGTCAAATTAAGCAGTTCATATCAATGCCATTGGATGTGGGAGCCCCAGCTGTGTTGAAGCAGCAATTCCAGCAGGGCCGTCTTTTTGTATTGGCTCATTGGGCTCTTGCCCAAGTGCCCCAGGAGTATAAGGGCCCTAGGCTGATAGCTGAGGGTCCCCTCTTTCCAGGGGTACCAGATTTTTGAAAATCGGCCCTGGGGTACCGGAGATATCTGACTTGAAAGCAGTGGTCCCCATCCAAGCCTGTTAATTGCTCTTCCCAGCCAGATATCTCCAGTTCTGTCTCACTTAGTTTTTCTGAGGAGATATTCCAAAAACTGGGACTCTCCCCTTTTGGTGGGTACTAGCAGCTTGTCTCTACTATATCCAGAACCAGAGATATCAGCCTTCCAGCAGCTGGTCCCTGCTCCAGCTCCACATGCCTAATATGCAGTTTTAGATTTTCGTTGGTGGATTGCTCTGGCTCCTGAACTCTGATCCCTAACTCCCCAGTACCTCCTGAAAGGTGGGACTGTCCAGTTTTTATCCCATTCAAATCTAATAAATATATTTTCAGGAACTTGAGATATCTGCAGTCAAGCAAGCTGCCCTCCCACCAGAAAATGATAAATATCAAGCCTACGCCACAATCCACTCCTCCCCTGTGTATTACACCCCCTACCACCCTGGAAGTCATGTACCAGGGCTTCTTCATTCAGCCTAATGCACCCTTCTACAGTTTAGCCCTATCTGTGCAGTAAAGGAGTAATTAGCAGAAATTACTGCTCCAGGTCCTACATGCTGAGTGAAAGATAGAACATCCCCTACCACCCGCGGGACATCAAAGCTGCCGCTGATAGCACCCCCCACTCCTACCGCTGGAGGATGGGTAGGGGGCCCAGTGCATTGCTGTGCCCAGGGGCCTACACTGCTGTTAACACGGACCTGAATTCCAGGAAGGGGGTAGTCGCTTCCCACATGTTATTGGGGTTGTGGATGGGACACATGTTCCACTTGTGGCACCAAAACATAATGAAGAAATCTATAGGAACAGGAAAATGTTCCACTCTCTGAATGTGGGGGTTGTTTGTGGCCCATCCATCCAGATCCTGTCCCTGAACGCCGAGTACCCCGGCAGTGCGCACGATGCCCACGTCATTAGGCAATCAGGGATCTGGCAAAAATTAAGACTGATGGAAGGCCAAGACACGTGGCTATTGGGTGAGTTGTATTGGCATCATGTTAGATTTTTTTTTAACTGATGTTATGCTGGACATATTTGTTTCTTATGATTTTATTGTGTTTTTACAGGAGATCGTGGACACCCTTGCACCCCCTGGCTCATTACTCCTTACAGTACACCCACACCAGGGCCACAAACAGCATTTAATTCTGCGCTTACAGCCACTAGGCAGCTGGTGGAGTGCACAATTGGCGTACTGAAAGGACGCTTCCATGGGCTCCACCGCACTGGTGGCGACCTCATGTATTCGCCGGAAATGGTAAGTAAAATTATGGTCCTGTGTGCAATCCTGCACAATATTGCTGTAAGGAGGCGTGTGGAGCTACCTGATAATGAGGTATTGTCCAGAGAGGATGAGGAGCCAGGGGTTGGCCGGACAAGGATCCGGGGCTCGGAGGCCCAGCGGGGGCATGACCTTAGGGCAATAATAGTGAGAGAATATTTCAGGTATGCTTACTGTATGTCCAGAACACGTTAGTAACTTGTTTATGGTAGCATTTATATTGATATTTCTGTAAAATATTCCAAAAATAATAGGAAGAGAAAAATTATATGTGTTTGTGTTTTGAGTAGGTTATTAACTTACTGTGAAATGGATATGTCTGGGAACGGATAAAGAACAACAGTATTGTTGTGTGGTTAAGACATTTTTGGCCTATATCATAATATTTCTTTAGTTTTGTCAAAACTTGGTTTTTCTTGCTCAATAACAAATGGGATATTGTTTTATCTTAATGTTAATTTGACATGCAAACCTCTGGGTTTTTTTTCCCCCCCAAAAAAATCATCATATACACCTGACCACACTAATACAACAATCCTGGATTGTTTAGCTGAATTGTGCTGGCAAATTAGGTGAGTTAATATTTATTAAAAAGTAAGGTTTTTAACAATGACATTCACAAATAGTCGCATATGCGTACGCAAGAGGAACAAACAACACATTGTTCTTATACAGTAAGAGTAATAAAGTTTATGAATAAAGATGACACCATCGCATGTGTCGTCCAATCAACAGTTAGTACACAGTATAAATATTAACCCATGTGAAGAAAATGCCATTGGCACCATGCGAGCTGCCGCCTTCTCAATGAGGAAGCTACGGCTTTTCACCGCGATTATGGACCGCCGCAAAAGCCGTATATCCCCAACTCCCGGAAGCATGTGGCCTACGCGGAGTCCAGCTAGAGCGGCGGTGGTCAGACCTCCACCGCTGTCAGCCCGAATTGCTGGCGCAGCTGCGCCAGCAAATACACGCAAGTGAGTAATCCACAGTAACACTTGTGTTTGTGTGAGTGTGTTTTTTTGCATTTAAATGCTTAACAAAATTAGCAAACATCATTACACATAACATAGACCTGTACTGTATGCATATAGACTGTGTGGGGGTAGGCCATGCAGGACACACTGGGGAATGCAGTGGGAGGGGCCCATGTGTAGGAGTGTGGCCAGTCTCCAGAGAGGATGTAGACAGACACCACTTTGGTTTGACAAACAAGTTTCGAGTGGAACAACCTAAATATGTTCTGTAAAACTTACTAATGCAAGCATGATAATAAGAATGCAATCGGTAAAAATGGCCATAGTCCTGCATAGTCTAAGTTTACAGATGTGTTCTGTATAATTCAAGTGCACAAGCTGCAGCCTGATCCCTCGAGGTGCAGGTGGTGGGGCCAGGGCCGGCCCGACCATTACGCCGACTACGCGGCTAAGTAAGGCGCCACAGTAAGGAGGGCGCCGGGCAACCATTGAGACAAACAGCGCTGGCAGAATTAGGACAGCCGGGAAGAGCAGTGAGCGGCCAGGTGCATCGGTAGCAACTAAGGGGGTCATTCCGAGTTGTTCGCTCGTTATTTTTTTCTCGCAACGGAGCGATTAGTCGCTAATGCGCATGCGCAATGTCCGCAGTGCGACTGCGCCAAGTAAATTTGCTATGCAGTTAGGTATATTACTGACGGCATTACGAGGTTTTTTCTTCGTTCTGGTGATCGTAATGTGATTGACAGGAAGTGGGTGTTTCTGGGCGGAAACTGGCCGTTTTATGGGAGTGTGTGAAAAAACGCTACCGTTTCTGGGAAAAACGCGGGAGTGGCTGGAGAAACGGAGGAGTGTCTGGGCGAACGCTGGGTGTGTTTGTGACGTCAAACCAGGAACGAAACTGACTGAACTGATCGCAGATGCCGAGTAAGTCTGGAGCTACCCAGAAAATGCTAAGAAGTGTCTATTCGCAATTCTGCTAATCTTTCGTTCGCAATTTTGATAAGCTAAGATTCACTCCCAGTAGGCGGCGGCTTAGCGTGTGCAAAGCTGCTAAAAGCAGCTTGCGAGCGAACAACTCGGAATGACCCCCTAAATCTCCCAGAGCAAGCTGGTGACCTTTCAAATGCACACCTGCCGCAAGCCAATTGGAGCTTGTGGACCGGCAGCCAATCAGAAGCGCCGGCTCCTGATTGCTTGCTGGACCGCGAACTCCGGTTGGTTTGCGAGACGCCACCACATTTGAAAGGACGTCTGCTTGCTCTGTGATTTGCTCCCGATACACCTGGCCGCCCACTGCTCTACCCGGCTGTCCTAATGCTGCCTATACCCCGTTATCTGGCGCCGGACTGCGGCTGTTGCTGCCCTACATTATTGCTGCTGGGTCCATTCCTCCTGGTATGTAAAATGAAAGCCATCGGTTCTTCTTTCTGAGCGCTGTATGATCACACTTCCAGCCAACCAGTAGCGTTATGTGAAAGCCTATTGTTGTGCTTTTTATGGTTACACTGCTGGCATGGGGCTCTGCCTATACTCTACCTGTAACTAGAAAGCCCACACCACTCACTCACCCATTACAAAATTAATTAAATTAAATAAAGGTGCTATATGTTGTGGGTGTAGTCTGGTGTAACTCCGACTCGCCCCATGCTGTTGTGCGGAGCAGTGTGACTCTGTGTGGGCATTATTACTAGTGGTTAGTGCTGCCTGCATCCATTGTGAGAGAGCATCCAGTCCGTAGTGTCTTGTCTATGTGACTACAGCAAACATACACTATATGAAATGTAATAAGCACTAATGTTCTATGAGCAGACCAATGCCAGTGATCCACAAAGTGCAGTAAGAGCCATGAATTATATCCATTACAGGAGCTGATTTGAATTCTTATTATTGTCCTGAATGCCCGGCTGCGTAACGGTCCACTGCTGCAACTTGGCTGTGACTCTCTGCTCCTATTGGGGATTGATTCTGCCAATGTATGCCCCACCCATTTTGTAGCTCCACCCACAATATCCACAGTGAGGGGCGTCAAAATCTATATTCGCTTACCAAAAATATTAGACTCGGGCCGGCCCTGGGTGGGGCAAGGCACAGTAGTCCACCGGGTAACTCCTATGTACTCCTGTGGCCCAATACATTCCTGTATTTCAGTGAAATTAATTACTTTTTACAAAAATATACTTTAGAAAATTAGTACTAAGCAAAACTTTAAAACGTAAAAAACAAATGTATATAAACCACAATATGAAATTTGCCCCCTCAAAAAAAAAAAACTATAGTAGAGACATTTTAAAATGTATTCATTTTTAATTAGCAAAAAACAAATTTCATATTTGTGTGTTTCTATCTTTTTAGGAAGAGCACAAAGGCGGCCTGCTGTATCGGAAAGTGAGGATTCCGCACCCTCTCAACAACCCTCCCCCATCAAGCCTCCTCCCCCCTCAACAACCCTCCCCATCAATCCTCCTCCCCCTCTCAACAACCCTCCCCCCATCAAGCCTCCTCCCCCTCTCAACAAACCACACCCCATCAAGCCTCCTCCCCCTCTCAACAAACCACACCCTATCAATCTTCCTCCTCCTCCTTCCCCTCTCAAGCACCTGACCTACCTCATTCAATCTCCTCTTCCCCGTCTCAACCACCCTCCCCCAATCCAAACACCCTGGACTTTCTAACACCTTCCCAATCCGATACTGCTTCCCCCATCCAGCCACCAACACCCATCCAAGACCCTTCCCCCATCCAAACTACCCCCCCTTCAACACCCTTCCCCCATCCAAACTACTCCCCCTTTCAACACCCTTCCCCCATCCAAACTACCCACCCCATTTAACACCCTTACCCCATCCCAAGCTACCCAGGAGAGTGGGCAGCTGAGGCCCCTGAGGAGGTGGAGGGTGCTCTTCTGGCATTGATTGAGAGTAAGTAATTTCGACAACAGAAATGTATTTGTAAGCTGTTTGAAATGTAGATACAACAACATGTGTTTTCAAACTGTGTCCCTGCAAATGCTGTGCTGAAACACATTCCAACATTCCCTGTCTCAGCTTATGGATTAAGGCATGCTATCACTGAGTCAGGACATGCTTGGATATGTAGTTCCACAGTAGATGTAGAGACGCAGTCTGCTGAGCCTGGACCAAGACCCGAAATGGTGAACCCTGGCCACTCCAGATGTGGGTGAAGTACACATCTCAGCATGGCCAGCTCCAGTTTTAGCAAGGCTATTTTTATTTTCAAATTTCAGTCCATGCTGGTATGTATAGTTCGTCAACAGCTGGAGGGCGAAACGTTCTTCAGCCCTGACCTAGCTAGTGACCTGTTAAAATGTGCTTTGTGCCTTGCTTCTATATTGCGTAATGTGAGTAAATAATTTTGTCTTGTTTACATTTATTACAGATGCTGCGGTTGGAGATCCCAATGTGGGAGTGGCTAAGATCCTTGGCAGGATGGAGCAACACTGCCGTGGTCTACTTGACCAAATTATTTTGTTAAAGTTATTTTATAAATATTTTTTTTTCTCCAAATTCTCATCATTTTATTGGTTTACAAAAAAAAATAAAAAAAATTTTTTGACTCAAATTGGTGTGTTGTGTTCTGTAAAAGGTAAAAAAACATATATGTAGAGATGAATCATCATTTGTGAAATCTTAAACTGAGGAGAGAAAAATGACTAGTTAATCAACTACTAACTGAAACTTAAAAACCAAAGCCTGTGACATGGCATTTATGAGCTGATTGTTTGGTACTTTATCACTGCCCATTTTAACACAGACTTAATAAATAAAGCATATATGGTAAACTGTGTAATGTACATTATGTCAGTCAGGGATTTAACACAATTAAATTCTGTGGTATTGAGCAAATAGGCCTTCAAATATTAATAAAATATATATTTGAAGGCTTAATTGCTGATTGTTATTGTGCAATTAGGTTGGCAAACTCTTCATTTTGAAGACTTTGAACACTTAATTGGACAATCACATTACAAATCCGTTGCCTAATTGGTTTCTTAATTTAGAAAGGGATGGGATGAAAAATTTACAAAAAAAAAACCCCTATCACTGGGGCTCATTCCAAGTTGATCGCTAGCTGAAAATGTTCGCTGTGCAGCGATGATGCAAAAAAAGGCACTTCTGCGCATGCGTATGCGGCGCAATGCGCACGCGCGACGTACTTTCACAACTGACGATATAGCTTTACACAAGGTCTAGCGAAGCTTTTCAGTCGCACTGCTGGCCGCAGAGTGATTGACATGGGGGGTCATTCCGAGTTGTTCGCTCGTTGCCGATTTTCGCTATACTGCGATTAGTCGCTTACTGCGCATGCGCAAGGTTCGCAGAGCGCATGCGCTTTGTTATTTTACACAAAAGTTAGGTATTTTACTCACGGCATAACTAAGCTTTTTCATCGTTCTGCCGATCGGTGAGTGATTGACAGGAAGTGGGTGTTTCTGGGCGGAAACTAACCGTTTTCTGGGAGTGTGCGGAAAAACGCAGGCGTTTCAGGGAAAAACGCGGGAGTGGCTGGAGAAATGGGGGAGTGTCTGGCCGAATGCTGGGTGTGTTTGTGTCGTCAAACCAGGGGGGTCATTCCGAGTTGTTCGCTCGTTGCCGATTTTCGCTATACCGCGATTAGTCGCTGACTGCACATGCGCAAGGTTCGCAGAGCGCATGCGCTTAGTTATTTTACACAAAAGTTAGGTATTTTACTCACGGCATAACGAAGCTTTTTCATCGTTCTGCTGATCGGTGAGTGATTGACAGGAAGTGGGTGTTTCTGGGTGGAAACTGACTGTTTTCTGGGAGTGTGCGGAAAAACGCAGGAGTTTCAGGGAAAAACGCGGGAGTGTCTGGAGAAACGGGGGAGTGTCTGGCCGAACGCTGGGTGTGTTTGTGTCGTCAAACCAGGGGGGTCATTCCGAGTTGTTCGCTCATTGCCGATTTTCGCTATACCGCGATTAGTCGCTGACTGCGCATGCGCAAGGTTCGCAGAGCGCATGCGCTTAGTTATTTTACACAAAAGTTAGGTATTTTACTCACGGCATAACGAAGCTTTTTCATCGTTCTGCTGATCGGTGAGTGATTGACAGGAAGTGGGTGTTTCTGGGTGGAAACTGACTGTTTTCTTGGAGTGTGCGGAAAAACGCAGGAGTTTCAGGGAAAAACGCGGGAGTGTCTGGAGAAACGGGGGAGTGTCTGGCCGAACGCTGGGTGTGTTTGTGACGTCAAACCAGGAACGAAACTGACTGAACTGATCGCAATGTAGGAGTAAGTCTCGAGCTACTCAGAAACTGCTAAGAATTTTCTATTCGCAATTCTGCTAATCTTTCGTTCGCAATTCTGCTATGCTAAGATACACTCCCAGAGGGCGGCGGCTTAGCGTGTGCAATGCTGCTAAAAGCAGCTAACGAGCGAACAACTCGGAATGAGGGCCTTGAAGCGGGCGTTACTGGGTGTCAACTGACCGTTTTCAGGGAGTGTTTGAAAAAACGCAGGCGTGCCAGGAAAAACGCAGGCATGGCTGGCCGAATGCAGGGCGTGTTTGTGACGTCAAACCAGGAACTGAACAGTCTGAAGTCATCACTAGCGCTGAGTAGGCCTGAAGCTACTCTGAAACTGCACAAAATTATTTTGTAGCCGCTTTGTGATCCTTTCGTTCGCACTTTTGCTATGCTAAAATACACTCCCAGTGGGAGGCGGCATAGCGTTTGCACGGCTGCTAAAAACTGCTAGCGAGCGATCAACTCAGAATGACCACCACTGTGCGAATATTTGCAAACTAACGATATCATGTGCAAGCCAACGAAGGAATAGCACATGTACGACAGTCTTCGTGTTGCTAGCGATGCGTTTGGCAGTCATGCAAATGCATCGCTACCATGCGAAGCACAATAGTAAACACCCACTTTGTGCATTGCTACACGCTTGTTTGCAGTTGTGCGTGGTGGGCGTTTATTTGCATTTGCGCGATGTGCTCGCTGCTGTGCGAACACTGCTTGCGTGCACATCACATAGCAAACAGGTCGGATTGACCCCCATGGTTTTGCCCATCTGCTAACAAATTTGCTGCTACGATTAGGTCTGAATAAGGCCCATTGTCATTAACAATATAGCCGACATTGAGCTGCATTTATGGATGAAAAAAGACCTCGTTTATGACCAGCGAGAGCGCGCATCATTGACAATATTGGGCCCGATTCATACCTGATTGCTGCTGTGCGTTTTCACACAGTGGGCAATTATCGATAGACTGCGCATGCGTATGTACCACAATGCGAATGCGCGTCACCAAACAACAGGCATCGCCTAACAGCGACAGGGTGATGCGAAAATTTCAATTGCACAGCCATTTGCAAGCTGATTGACAGGAGGAGACCGTTTGTGGGTGGTAACTGACCATTTTCTGGGAGTGTCAGGGAAAATGTAGGCGTTCCCAAGTGTTTTCAGGAAGGGTATGTGACGTCAGCACCGGCCCCGATCAGCCTGTTCTCATCGCACTGTAGGAGTAAGGAGTAAGTCCTGGGCTGCGCACAGACTGCACACAGTGGAAAAATATTTCAATGGTGAGTGTCGTGCGAACGGATTTGCCACTGTCTGCTGACTGAGGGACATTTGTAGCATGGTGTACACATGTGATTGCACGCTTGCACGGGCAAATTTACACTCCCTTTGGGCGGTGACTATCTGAACGCAGAACAACAAAATTAGCAGCCCAGCGGTCATGTCTGAATTAGGTCTATAGTGCGTACACACTGGACGATATGAACAATATGTCTATCAGAAATGTTATTATCAATATCGTTTAAAATATTGTCCAGTGTGTTCCAAGCTAAAGACTCAGTAGCTGGTCACAACCCAGCAATCCTGTATAGTTGGTACTGCTCTGCATCCCAGCATCTAAGTCTAAATAGCTGGTTATATCCCAGCAATCCTGTATAGCTGGTACTGCTCTGCATCCCATCATCTAAGTCTAAGTAGCTAGTCGTAACCCAGCAATCCTGTGTAGCTGGTACTGCTTTGCATCCCAGCATCCAACCTGTGAAGCTAGTACTATTCAGTCTGTATCACAATTTAGTTACTTCACCATATGAGAAAGAACCATATTAGACCTTCCAGTTTCTGCCCAAGACTTCTCACTCTAATCTAGTAATACCGTCTAGTCTGAGTTCACAGCTATAACAGTGTTGTATCGTACAGTGTATGTCTACGGTTTATTCTCCTCATGAGACCTTTAACTTCATAGTTCATACACTGCCTGCAGGGCTATCCATATGTCATATGTTGACACTTTCCTGTGAATTATGGAATACAAGTGTTGCTCCACAACTGGGCCTATGGTTCCCATGACTCTATCTACTTTATTAGGATTTGGACTACCATCTGGATTGCTTGTAATCTTCCACAGCTTTGCATGCTTGTGCTGCATCTCCATAGTGAACTTCCACGTGGCATAGGTCTTTGAACCTCTTAGCTTTATGAAGGTCTTGCTGGCTGCTGCTGCAGAGTGCATTCTGTGTGCTGATCCGAATGCAGGACTTTACTGTATACTTTACTTGCAGGGTACTGTGCCACCTGTGGTGCCTAGGCCTATCACATGTTAATCTGTCCTATTGCTATAGAATGTAGTAGGCTTACAATAGGCACCAGCAGAATTAGGAAATGGAGTTTAGGCCACACTGTAATTCTTAACCAGGCAGGTTTTTTGAGGAACAGCAGTAACATACACAGTGTTATCACCATTCAGAGGTGGTGATATCAGCATTAACAGGTAGTTTCACAGCTGAGGAGCTAGGTGCTGCACGTACATGCCGCACTGCAACACTCAACAGAGTGGGTTGCACAAGGTCACGCATGTGCAGTAGTACACTAGCAGCCATCTTGGTAAAGTTATCCAGACAGATCCACTGTAAGGAGATAGAAGACAGCTCAGAAGCACACTCCCCTTCAACAGTGTTGCCTCTGAAGGTGCACCATGCTTCTCACTCACTGTCTTCTCCATCTGTGTCTGTCTGCCACTCCCCTATAGATTGTAACCTCTCACGAGCAGGGCCCTCTTCTCTCATGTGCTTTTCCTTCCCTTACTTATACCATTATCTCCTCCCCACTGCCAACAACTGCTCCAAACCTTTGGGTTCTCCTCCTCACTGCCAACAACTGCCCCAAACCTCTGCTTATTTGGGTATTATGGGGTATATTTACTAAAGGCATACACTACTTGCCTACCTTATAATTTTCCTCTCCAGGAGAAGACCGGAGAGGAGATGCAGGTGGGATGGACAGGGGCTTGGTTGGGCTTATTGAGTCATTAGGCCCCACCCCTCCAGCTAAATTGCTACAACTGGCACGAATTTGCTTAGGGGCGGGGCCAAATGACGCATTGCCATTGAAACATGTCACTAAGCCCCGCCCCGTCCCCGAAGACACTGGGAGTCTCAATGTTAATTTTACCATTCTGCCCACTTCACTAGGAAGTGGGCGGGATGCGAGAGTATGCAAGTATGACTAAAGTGGGGGTTTTTAGAAGTAGAGATGTTGCCCTTTGCAACCAATCAGATGCTACTTATCATGTATCTAGCACCTTCAAGATAATAGCTAGAATCTAAGACCCTGCACTTTAGTAAATATACCCTTATGACTGCTGATGCAGCACGCAGCAATGTTAATAAACTTTATAGTCCTAGTTTTGCAATGTTTTGTACGGGAGGCACTCAATATACCGGCTGTCGGGATCCCTGCACTCAGCATACCGGCGCCGGGTTCCCGACCGTCGGTATACCGACACCTAATCTCTCTCTTGGGGTGTCCACGACACCCCTAGTGGGAATAACAAATAGTGTGGAGCGCATAGCGCACCACCGTACCCACAGCGTGGAGAGTGCAGCGTGCCCACAAGGGGCTCTTTTGCGCTTGCTCCGCTGCCGGCATTCCGGCGCAGGGATGCTGGGCGCCGGGGACCAGAGCGCCGGGCAATCGTAGTACACCCATTTTGTACTGTAAGTCTAATTTTAAAGTGTTATGTTCATACTGTTTCTGTTTCTGTACTTTGTAAGGAGATGCGGTCCCCATGTGGCACATATAAATAAAGGATAATAATAAATAATTTATCTATACCAAAATTGATAAATGTATTGTTTTCTTATTGTAACCTAGATTAGCAACAGTTGGTTCAAAAGACTCTGCGGTACCTTGATTGCCCTCTTATGTCAGTTCAAAAAGTAAGTGATTCATACAAAAATATCCATATAAATGCTATTAGGGCATGTTAGACTCATGAGCTACTGACCTATCTAGAATATCACCAGGAGTAGTTTACATTGGTTAAAGCATGGACCGTACATTTAATCAGATCTGAGCTGTATGAGGACTAGAGAATGTGAAATACTAAACCTTCCCTTTTGGTGTGACTTCTCTCTCCCATCAAGGCCACTGAAACCTGTCCTGAATATTGCTTTTCTTTTTCTTAGGACAAATATGTAGCTTTTTTTCCATGGAAACATGTCTTTGCCCTGACAATAAAGCGATAGGTAATCACTAGACATGCTCGTCTCTAATTTCACGTGCACTGTACATGAAAACATTAAAGATGAAACCACCTTATATAAGTCAGCACATTTTACTCATTGAGATTCTAGAATCAAAGCGATTGAATTGCTTA
Organism: Pseudophryne corroboree; assembly: GCF_028390025.1. Classification (NCBI taxonomy): domain Eukaryota; kingdom Metazoa; phylum Chordata; class Amphibia; order Anura; family Myobatrachidae; genus Pseudophryne; species Pseudophryne corroboree. The sequence goes on from NC_086447.1 coordinate 154,844,675, forward strand.
AGAAGTGCAGCAGAGGGTTAGGCCCTAGGTTGTTTAAACCCTGAGGCAGTGACCCTGGTTTAATAACTTTGTGGTGGCGTGTGATATATAAGGGTGACTTACAGCATGTCGATATTCATAATATTCATAATATTAACATGAGAAAGTCAACATTGCCAAAATGTCTACATGCTTAGTTGTCAACAAAACATGCCTGGTGATTTACCAGTGACTTACTGCTCCCAGAGAATGCAGCGTCTCCAGCGGAGTCTTCTGGGTCCCGGTGGTCACGTGAGAAGCAGTTCCGACGCAGACCTCTGACAGAGAGGCAGTTCTGGTATATATTCTTCCCATGTTCCTAATAACTCCCCCTAGTGCCTAAAGAGCATCACAGTGACTGCTATGTGACACAGAGAGCATTACAGTGAAGGTCATATAATACAGAGAGCATCACAGTGACTGCCACATAAAGAAAACACAGTTGCAGTGACTGCCAAGAAAAGAGTTACAGTGAGTGACCCAATTATAATACAGAGAGCATTGCAGTGACTGCCATATAATACACCAATCATTACAGTGACCTCCATTGCAATGATTGCCATATTATATATAGAACTCTCAAGACCTATTACTCCCCATTACTAACCGGCATCCCCCGTCTCCCCTCGGCTGGAGGGGGTGAAGTACCACTGAGTATAGCGAGGCCTAGGTCCCATTACGTGACCGCACACCCAGAAGCACCAGGTGTCCCTGGTCGGCAGCGATGAACAATTGGAAAAAAAAAAGATTAAATACAATTTTTATATACATTTTAACCTGTGTTTTTGATACATTAAATATTTAACAATTAGAAACTGTATTTTTTTTTTTGTACTGCAAAACCTTGCTGAGTAGCGATGGTCAGAGAACCAGCAAACCCAAATGGTCACAGCACTCGAACCACTTCACCCTTTCTTTCTGGCTAATGGTCACAGCATTCACAAAATCCCCTCCCCCGTGCAACCTCACAGTATCCACACCAGCAGCGATGGTCAAAGCACCAGCACACCCCTTCCACCTCGCAATCCTGGATGGTCACAGTATCTGCATGCACCCCTCCCCCCCAACTACCATTTGTCACAGCATCTACACCTGCACTCCCCCTTCCACTCCAAGGGTCACAGCACCCGCACTCCGTACTCCCCTCTGATGGTCACAGCACACGCAAAAACCACCCAACACAGACCACTTACTGACAGACATTACTTATTGACATGCACACAGACAGATAACTTACTGTCACAGACCACTTACTGACAGATATTACTTACTGACACACACATAAAGATAACTTACAGACACAGACCACTTACTGACGGACACTATTTACTGAAATATGGGGAGAGGGTGATCCTGGTGTGTTCTGCGCCTCGCCAGGTGTTGCTGGTCCGCTCCGAAATCCATGACCCTGCTCTCCTCACAGATAGCGGCCTACTCCCCCAGGACAGGTCTTTCCCCTTTTTAATTCTGTATCAGATAGTGTGGGAAGCAGAGGAAATAGTAAGCAGCAACTTCAGACAGGCCAGAGAGTGATGCTTCGGTTGGTAACTATGAGGACGAAGCGTTGGACTGGTCTGGTGGCGGGGCTTTGGTGGGTCCAGGGGCGGAGCTTAGACAGGTCTGGGGACAGCGCTTCAGTTGGAATGAGGAAGAAGCTTCTGACTGGTCTGGGGGCGGGGCTTCAGCAGGTCCGGGGTGGAGCTTCAGGTTGCATCGGGTGGCTGGGAGGTAAGCTGCTGGTGGTGACAGGAATTTTGTTTTTCCTGACAACACTGGCTACACCGCATTGGATCCTGTGGGCCGGTTTTCAATGGGGGTCCTGGAGCTGCAAATCCGGCCCTGAGTAGGGACAGCTACTCCAGTAGGTCTTACTTTGTTCTGGCTAGTACTCCACTGGCTCTTCCTTCCCAGACTGTAGAAGAGATGCTAGAACTATACACAGTAAAATTACTTAACATGACAACCTTGATAGGCAGAAAAATCTGGTAAATGTATTACTAGCAAAGTAGCAGCTAAGGATGTAATGTCCAAGCAATAAGATGAAGCAATAGTGTAATAGACAAGAAATAAACATTGTCATACAAATGACATGTACTTTCCCACAATAAAGAATATGAAAACAAATAAACAGGGAATGATTATCACCATGCAAATGACATATAATTCCGAACAAATACTGTAGGTTAATATTAAGATGAACTAGCAAACTCCATCTCGCTTGTCAATAAAAACACAATTCTTAACCTCTGCTGCTGCAGCGCCTCTCTAATTATTACTTGTAAAAAGTGCAGTTAACAAATTCTGTAACATTTCTATTATATATATGTCACTGGCATTTCTACCATGGGTGCAATGTGTGTGGTGCACACGGGCCCCTGGATCCAGGGGGCCCACACCGCACACATTGCACCTATGCTGTGTTGAAACTTACCTTTCGGAGTCCTGCGACGGGCGCTGAAGCCGCTGCAAAAATCCATCCCAAAATGACCGCCGCGCAAGCGCAGTAGCAAATTAGTCTCCAGAACATGGCGGGCGCCATGTTTCCGAAGACTTGCACATGCGCGGTAGACTCTGGCACATTGCCGGAGCCTACGGCGCCATGGAGAGGAGGGGGCCCACCTGGAGTCCGCCCATGATATATGTATATATAGCAAGAAAACATCCTTTTACATTAGTCTTTAAACTGTATACACTCCAGAATGATCAGTTGTTTACGTAATATAAGTAATCATAGAGTCCTTTTATTGTAGTATGCTTTTGCTAGGTGGCCACTGTCCTATTAAACACACGTAACTATAGCCACAAGTCTGCTGCCATTCCCTATGGCTGACCTGACCTACTGTATCTGTGCCCAGTCCACTGTGTCCATTTGCTCCAGTGGATGAGCGGACCTATTTGTATCCACTGTGTCCATTCCACCTGTCTGAGGGCCTAATTAAGACCTTATCGCAGCAGCAAACATTTTCTCTAATGGGCAAATCCATGGGGGTAATTCAGACCTGATCGATCGCCAGCATTTTTTGCAGCGCTGCGATCAGGTCAGAACTGAGCATGCGTATGCACTGCAATGCGCAGGTGCATTGCACGGGTACAAAGCGGATCGTTGCTGTGCAATGGGTTTTTACGAAGAAGCCATTCGCACAGCCGATCGCAAGGAGATTGACAGGAAGAGGGCGTTGGTGGGTGGCAACTGACCGTTTTCAGGGAGTGGTTGGAAAAACGCAGGTGTGTCCAAGCGTTTGCAGGGTGGATGTCTGACATCAATTCCGGCCCCGGACAGGCTGAAGTGATCGCAGCGGCTGAGTAAGTCCTGGGCAACTCAGAAACTGCACAAAGTTTTTTTGTACCGCTCGGCTGCACATGCGATCGCACACTCGCACAGCTAAAGTACACTCCCCGGTGGGCGGCGACTATGCGAATGCAGGACTGCAAAAAACAGCTAGCGAGCGATCAGTTCTGAATTACCCCCCATGTGCACTACAGGTGGGACAGATATAACATGTGCAGAGAGAGTTAGATTTGGGTGGGGTGTGTTCAAACTGAAATCCAAATTGCAGTGTAAAAATAAAGCTGCCAGTATTTACCCTGCACAGAAAAAAAATAACCCACCCAAATCTAACTCTCTGTGCACATGTTTTATCTGCCCCCCCTGCCTGGGCCAGATTAACAAAGGGGTGGATGAAGCTACAGCTCCTACCCGCACATAAAAATAGGCCCCTCATCATGACAGCATGATTATGACTAACCACCAGCTGGCCACACTGTCGGGCATAAATCATAAGTATTAAAATTGCATTTCTATTTTCTACGCAAAATTGTAATTTTTGTACTTTTAGATACTTAGGGAGACATTGGGGCTTATAGTGTACGGATTCTACATGTCTACATGACATTGGCCTCACCTCCACTTCCCATAATAGGCCCTTGAACATTTTCTGCCCCAGGTCCATGAGGCACTTAATCCGTCCATGCCCCCTGCAGTGCACATGGGGGGTAATTCCAAGTTGATCGCAGCAGGAATTCTGTTAGCAATTGGGCAAAACCATGTGCACTGCAGGGGAGGCAGATATAACATGTGCAGAGAGAGTTAGATTTGGGTGGGGTGTGTTCAATCTGCAATCTAATTTGCAGTGTAAAAATAAAGCAGCCAGTATTTACCCTGCACAGAAATAAAATAACCCACCCAAATCTATCTCTCTCTGCACATGTTATATCTGCCCCCCCTGCAGTGCACATGGTTTTGCCCAACTGCTAAAAAATTTCCTGCTGCGATCAACTTGGAATTACCCCCATGGTTTTGCCCAACTGCTAACAAAGTTGCTGCTGCGATCAACTCTTAATTACCCCCATGCTTTCACCCTTTAGAGAAAGATTTTGCTGCTGTGATCAGGTCTGAATTAGGCCCTGGGTCCACTGTGTCTATCCACTTCAGTGGCTGACCCAGCCTATCTGTGCCCACTGTGTCCATACACTCCAGTGCTGCTTAGTGTTGTTAAAATTTGCCATGATAGATTACAGAACAGGCAGTTAGCAAGTCATTGTTTATTATTTTTATAGTGCAGGAATTTAGTTACATCTATTGTCTAAAGGAGCATACACACTAGACGACGTCGCTCATAGAGCGACATCGTGTAGTGTTTCCCCTCCCGGGTCTGCGGCCACCCGTACACACTGAGCGATATGACCGTTCATATCGCTCAGTGACGTCACGCAGCGACCGGCCGTGCATGTAGCTCCTGGACGACAGTCCAGATCGAGCATGCATGCACTGCCAACAGTGCGGATAGTTGCCGACCCGTGGGGCTGCGCATCGATCGTCGCTGGCGGCATACACACTTGCAGAGAAAATAAGCGACGCTACTCAGGAAGGGGGAAAATGAGCGACGTCGCTCATTTTTTCGGCAAGTGTTGTCACACTGGTGCTGCACTGTGACTCCACAGGACGTACCCTCTGCGCTTTTGTTGATATAATAAATAGTATAATATATAAGGTGTTTGACTCACAGCTTTGAGTTGTCCTTTTCCAAAATAAAATTACTCTTTTTTTCTTTATGCAAGCTGTGTACACTGTACCCCGCTGCACCTTTGTTGATGTAATAAACATATGCAGTTTAACTTGCCGCTTTGTATTGTCATTTTCAAAAAATAAATAATTGCTCTTTTTTATACAAGCTGTGTGTGATGTGCCCCACTGCACCTTTGTTGACATAATAATAAATACAAGCAGTTTGACTTGCTACTTTGTGTTGTCATTTAAAAAAAATGCTTTTTTTATACAAGCTGTGTGCGCTGTACCCCATTGTGCCTTTATTGACATAATAAATATAAGCAGGGTGATTCTCTGCTGCGAGTTGTCATTTTCAAAAAAGTAAAACAAAATTGGTCTGTTTTATACAAGCTGTGTGCGCTGGATGCCACTGCACCTTTATTGACATAATAAGTAGAAGCAGTGTTATTCGCCGCTGAGTTGTGATTTTCAATAAAAGTTAAAATGAATTGGTCGCTTTTATTGTATAACCTGTGGACTCTATACCCCACTGCAACATTGTTCACATAAATACAAATTATATGACTGCCCGCTGCAATAGTCGCCATTTGCGGAAAAAGTAGGAAAGAATTGCTCTTTTTTATTGTACAACTTGTGTGTGTTAATTAATCGATATGGATAATGATCAGTCGAAGAAGAGCAGGAGCAGCAACCAAATACTAGCGTTACAGCTGCTACCACCAGTCATGACTATACTAGTCCTTCAACGTCATCTACTAAAGCCAATGCCCAAGGGCATAGGGGGCTACTGAGAGTGAGGCATCTTCTTCTGCCTCTCAAGGTGATGCAGGCCCAATCTTACCCAGAGTGTAGAAGAGGTGTAAAAAAAAGAATAAATTGTGTGTACAGAAATGCCACAAATCCCTGTGGAGATCCTAAGTGTGTCCATAAGTACTATGTATGAGCACAACCTTTCTGATACTGTACTCATAGAGAAGCCTCCTTCCACCATTTCTACACCCTCTGCAAATGTGGGGATGAGCAGCACAAGTATAGCTGGTGACATAGAAATTGAGGATGCCACTGTGGAAGTGCAACAGGATGAGGGGGATATTTGTGTAGCTGACACCAGCACTAATAAGGATGTTGATGATGATGATGTTGTTTGTGTAAGTCAGACAATAGTGGAAGCTGTTCTTGCCTGTGATAAGAATAAGGCTATTGTCATGCCCCGGCATAAGACCAAAAGTCCACCTCTTATGTGTGGATTTATTTATATTCAAATCCTGACAACACTTGTCTAGCCATCTCTAGTGTTTGTAAATCCACTGTAAGGAGATGTAGGGATATTAACCATCTAGGAACCTTCTCACTTGCTGCGAGTTCATGGAAAGGTTTTGGGAAAATCAGACAGTTATACTGAAAAAATAAAAACAAGCAGTACGGCATCAGCTAGAGCCCTACTCACAGCCTGATTCCAGTACCTGCAATATCCACCACCAACAGCTTCATTATCAATATCCTCACTAACGATAGTTAGTTCTGCATCCAGTATAAGGCTAGGTGACTCCTCACCATCCAGGATTCCTCAGAAGAACCTTCAGACCAAGAAGACTACTAGTAGTTTAAAACAACAATTGACTGTTAAACAATCCTTTTCAAGAGGAAGCAAGTATGACAGCAGTCACCCAGCAGATCACTGACGCCATGACGGTTCTGCTAGTATTAGATCTGCATCCAATATCCGCCATTAATAAAGCAGGTGTTAGACAGTTAGTCCCCGTTAACAAATTCCATTTTGGTTCCATTGTACTAGAAAGGCAATTCTTCGCTTGTACCAGGACATTAAAAAAACATAATTATTCTATCTTGCACCACTTTTATTTTCTTCCATTGGTGTGTGTCAATTTTTTATAGATGTGCTATAAACTGCTGTGTCTTTGTGCCGCTGCTCTGTCGCTTAGTAACCAGCCAGATCTTGCAGCCTTGGTCTAAACTGGATGAAAACAATATTGTGAGCTCTGAGGTGATCAAAAATGACTGGAATTGACTGGAAATGAATGTTACTGAGGTTAATAATACTGTAGGAACAAAAAAGTCCAAATTATGTGATTTTATCAATTTTTATCAATTTAAAAAAAAAAAACAGATCCAAAACCAAAATACATGAGGGATGTTTTTGAAAAACCAAAACACAAAGTTAATACTAGAGGTGAACCGAACCCCCCCCCCCCCCCCCCCCCCGAACTTCACATTCTAAGCTGGGAATGGAGTCTGGCTCGGGACTTCCCACCAGACTCGGAAACAAAAATGAGGCCAAACGTCATCATCGCACGTCGGATTCTCGCAGGTTTTGGATTCCATATAAACAGATGCCATTTTCACTCCAGACCTCTGTCTCTCTGTGGTTAGTGGCATCAGGTGGGGGTCAGTGTGTGCTCTCTAGGGGTGCTGTCCTGTCACTGTGGTGTCCCTGTGATGTTATGGGTGCTGTCCTGGCTGTTTGGGGTGCTGCAGCTATACATGGGTGTTGCTGTCCTGGTTGTCACTGTGTTGCACAGGGGGCACTGTCCACCTGTATGCTGTAAAAATACAGAGGTGCTGGCCCTGTCCTATATGCTGTAAAAATTCAGGGGTGCAGTGAAAATCAATGTACACTGGCCGTGTCTTGTATGCTGTAAAAATTCAGTGGTGCAGTGAAAATAAATGTACACTGGCCCTGTCTTGTATGCTGTAAAAATTCAGGGTGCAGTGAAAAAAAATGTACACTGGCCCTGTACTGTATGCTGTAAAAATTCAGGGGTGCTCTTGTTACAATAAATGTACACCGGCCCTGTCTTGTATGCTGTAAAAATTCAGGGATGCAGTGAAAATAAATGTACACTGGCCCAGTCTTGTATGCTGCAAAAATTCAGGGGTGCAGTGAAAATAAATGTACACTGGCCCTGTTTTGTATGATGTAAAAATTCAGGGGTGCAGTGAAAATAAATGTACACTGGCCCTGTCTTGTATGCTGTAAAAATTCAGGGGTGCAGTGAAAATAAACGTATACTGGTCCTGTCTTGTATTCTGTAAAAATACAAGGGTGCTGTTGTTAAAATAAAAGTACATTGGTCCTGTATGCTGTAAAAATAAAGAGATGCTGTTGTTAAAATAAAAGTACACTGGTCCTATGTGATGTAAAAATAAAGGGGTGTTGTTGCTAAAATAAATGCACACTGGCCCTGTCTTGTATGCTGTAAAAATTCAGGGGTGCTGTTGTTAAAATTATACTGGTCCTGTATGCTGTAAAAATACAGGGGTGTTGTTGTTAAAATAAAAGTACATGGTCTTGTATGATGTAAAACTACAGGGGTGCTGTTGTTAAAATAAAAGTACACTGGTCTTGTCTTGTAAACATACAGGGGTGCTGTTGTTAAAATAAAGGTGCACTGGCCCTGTGTTGTATGCTGTAATATTACAGGGGTGTTGTGAAAATAAAAGGGCACTGTTCTGTGTGCTGTAATAATAAAGGGGTGCTGTCCTGTGAAATGGGGAACAAACATTTTGAGGGAAAAAATAGTGGAAGATCAGGAACCACTTCCAGTTCTTAGTACTAGTGCTGAAGCTGCTGCTGCCACCAGTCATGACATTGATGATGCAATTCCATCAACGTTGTCTGCTAAGGCCGATGCCCAATGTCATAGAGGGCATGTAAAATCCAAGAAGCAAAAATGAAGAACCAAAAAATAAATAAAATAAATTATCTAATAAGAAACGTAAAACTGACAATATGCCATTCACAACACAAAGTGACAAGGAAAGGCTAAGGCCTTGGCTTATGTTCAGGACTGGTGGTTCAGCTTCTCATGAAGATGGAAGACCTCCTCCCTCTCGAAAAATTAAAAAACTAAAGCTTGTTAAAGCTCAGGAAACAACTGTGCGTTCAGAGATATCACAAATCCCCAAGGAGAGTCCAAGTGTGTCTGTGTTTGTGATGTCTAGGCCTGACCTTCCCAAGACTGTATGGAAGGAGGAGGCTCCTCCCACCATTTGCACACCCCCTGGAAGTGCTGGAAGGAGCACCGCCAGTCCAGTTGCTGATATTAAGATTGAGGATGTCACTGTAGAAGTACACCAAGATGAGGAGGATATTGGTGTAGCTGGCGCTGAGGAGGAAGTTGATGATGAGGAGTCTGATGGTGATGTGGTTTGTTTGAATAAGGCACCAGTGGAGACAGTTGTTGGCCATGGGATGAAAAAGCCCATTGTCATGCCTGGGCAAAATACCAAAAAATCCATCTCTTCGGTGTGGAATTATTTCTCTGTGAGGATGTAAACATTGAAGGCGGTGAGGACTCGGAGGAGGAGGATGAGGATGACATCTTGCCTCTGTAGAGCCAGTTTGAGCAAGGAGAAATGAATTGCTTCTTTTGTGGTGGGGGCCCAAACAAAACAATCATTTCAACCACAGTCATGTGGCAGACCCTGTCGCTGAAATGATTGGTTTGTTAAAGTGTGCATGTCCTGTTTATACAACATAATGGTGGGTGGGAGGGCCAAGGACAATTCAATCTTGCGCCTCTTTCTTTTCTTTGCATTATGTGCTCTTCGGGGCCTAGTTTTTAAAACTGCCATCCTGCCTGACACTGCAATGCCACTCCTAGATGGGCCAGGTGTTTGTGCCGCCCACTTGTGTCGCTTAGCTTAGTCATCCAGCGACCTCGGTGCAGCCTTTTGGCCTGAAAACAATATTGTGAGGTGTGAGGTGTTCAGAATAGACTGGAAATGAGTGGAAATGAATGTTATTGATGTTAATAATACCGTGGTATCAAAATTACCCCGAAATTCCGTGATTTTAGCTGTTTTTATGTTTTCTTCAAAAACATCCAGATCCAAAACCAAAACCTGAAAGGGTGGTTTTGGCAAAACCAATCCAGATCCAAAACACGAACAGAGATCCAGATCCAAAACTCCAAAACCAAAACACAAATCCTGAAAAGTGTCCACCGCACATTTCTAGTTAATACAGATCCAAAACATGGGGTAGGCGCACATCTCTAGTGTGAATGCATTAGGTGGGGAATATGTGAACATCTTTGCCAAGAAAGAGATTTCTTTTGTAAAGACGGCATTATGTAAGACGTGTGTCTTTCTTATGCCAAATGGTTGATGTACATGTTTGTCTTCATGTCTTTGCTAGTGATGAGCACCGGAAATTTTTCGGGTTTTGTGTTTTGGTTTTGGGTTCGGTTCCGCGGCCGTGTTTTGGGTTCGAACGCGTTTTGGCAAAACCTCACCGAATTTTTTTTGTCGGATTCGGGTGTGTTTTGGATTCGGGTGTTTTTTTCAAAAAACCCTAAAAAACAGCTTAAATCATAGAATTTGGGGGTCATTTTGATCCCAAAGTATTATTAACCTCAATAACCATAATTTCCACTCATTTTCAGTCTATTCTGAACACCTCACACCTCACAATATTATTTTTAGTCCTAAAATTTGCACCGAGGTCGCTGGATGACTAAGCTCATCGACCCAAGTGGCCGACACAAACACCTGGCCCATCTAGGAGTGGCACTGCAGTGTCACGCAGGATGGCCCTTCAAAAAACTACTCCCCAAACAGCACATGACGCAAAGAAGAAAAAAAAGAGGCGCAATGAGGTAGCTGTGTGACTAAGATAAGCGACCCTAGTGGCCGACACAAACACCTGGCCCATCTAGGAGTGGCACTGCAGTGTCACGCAGGATGGCCCTTCCAAAAAACACCCCCCAAACAGCACATGACGCAAAGAAAAAAAGAGGCGCAATGAGGTAGCTGTGTGACTAAGATAAGCGACCCAAGTGGCCGACACAAACACCTGGCCCATCTAGGAGTGGCACTGCAGTGTCACGCAGGGTGGCCCTTCCAAAAAACACCCCCCAAACAGCACATGACGCAAAGAAAAAAAGAGGCGCAATGAGGTAGCTGTGTGACTAAGATAAGCGACCCAAGTGGCCGACACAAACACCTGGCCCATCTAGGAGTGGCACTGCAGTGTCACGCAGGATGGCCCTTCCAAAAAACACCCCCCAAACAGCACATGACGCAAAGAAAAAAAGAGGCGCAATGAGGTAGCTGTGTGACTAAGATAAGCGACCCAAGTGGCCGACACAAACACCTGGCCCATCTAGGAGTGTCACTGCAGTGTCACGCAGGATGGCCCTTCCAAAAACTACTCCCCAAACAGCACATGACGCAAAGAAAAATGAAAGAAAAAAGAGGTGCAAGATGGAATTGTCCTTGGGCCCTCCCACCCACCCTTATGTTGTATAAACAGGACATGCACACTTTAACCAACCCATCATTTCAGTGACAGGGTCTGCCACACGACTGTGACTGAAATGACGGGTTGGTTTGGACCCCCACCAAAAAAGAAGCAATTAATCTCTCCTTGCACAAACTGGCTCTACAGAGGCAAGATGTCCACCTCATCATCATCCTCCGATATATCACCGTGTACATCCCCCTCCTCACAGATTATCAATTCGTCCCCACTGGAATCCGCCATCTCAGCTCCCTGTGTACTTTGTGGAGGCAATTGCTGCTGGTCAATGTCTCCACGGAGGAATTGATTATAATTCATTTTAATGAACATCATCTTCTCCACATTTTCTGGAAGTAACCTCGTACGCCGATTGCTGACAAGGTGAGCGGCGGCACTAAACACTCTTTCGGAGTACACACTTGTGGGAGGGCAACTTAGGTAGAATAAAGCCAGTTTGTGCAAGGGCCTCCAAATTGCCTCTTTTTCCTGCCAGTATAAGTACGGACTGTCTGACGTGCCTACTTGGATGCGGTCACTCATATAATCCTCCACCATTCTTTCAATGGGGAGAGAATCATATGCAGTGACAGTAGACGACATGTCCGTAATCGTTGTCAGGTCCTTCAGTCCGGACCAGATGTCAGCATCAGCAGTCGCTCCAGACTGCCCTGCATCACCGCCAGCGGGTGGGCTCGGAATTCTGAGCCTTTTCCTCGCACCCCCAGTTGCGGGAGAATGTGAAGGAGGAGATGTTGACAGGTCGCGTTCCGCTTGACTTGACAATTTTGTCACCAGCAGTTCTTTGAACCCCAGCAGACTTGTGTCTGCCGGAAAGAGAGATCCAAGGTAGGTTTTAAATCTAGGATCGAGCACGGTGGACAAAATGTAGTGCTCTGATTTCAACAGATTGATCACCCGTGAATCCTTGTTAAGCGAATTAAGGGCTCCATCCACAAGTCCCACATGCCTAGCGGAATCGCTCTGTGTTAGCTCCTCCTTCAATGTCTCCAGCTTCTTCTGCAAAAGCCTGATGAGGGGAATGACCTGACTCAGGCTGGCAGTGTCTGAACTGACTTCACGTGTGGCAAGTTCAAAAGGTTGCAGAACCTTGCACAACGTTGAAATCATTCTCCACTGCGCTTGAGACAGGTGCATTCCACCTCCTATATCGTGCTCAGTTGTATAGGCTTGAATGGCCTTTTGCTGCTCCTCCAACCTCTGAAGCATATAGAGGGTTGAATTCCACCTCGTTACCACTTCTTGCTTCAGATGATGGCAGGGCAGGTTCAGGCGTTTTTGGTGGTGCTCCAGTCTTCTGTACGTGGTGCCTGTACGCCGAAAGTGTCCCGCAATTCTTCTGGCCACCGACAGCATCTCTTGCACGCCCCTCTCGTTTTTTAAATAATTCTGCACCACCAAATTCAAGGTATGTGCAAAACATGGGACGTGCTGGAATTTGCCCAGATTTAATGCACACACAATATTGCTGGCGTTGTCCGATGCCACAAATCCACAGGAGAGTCCAATTGGGGTAAGCCATTCTGCGATGATCTTCCTCAGTTGCCGTAAGAGGTTTTTAGCTGTGTGCGTATTCTGGAAAGCGGTGATACAAAGCGTAGCCTGCCTAGGAAAGAGTTGGCGTTTGCGAGATGCTGCTACTGGTGCCGCCGCTGCTGTTCTTGCGGCGGGAGTCCATACATCTACCCAGTGGGCTGTCACAGTCATATAGTCCTGAGCCTGCCCTGCTCCACTTGTCCACATGTCCGTGGTTAAGTGGACATTGGGTACAACTGCATTTTTTAGGACACTGGTGAGTCTTTTTCTGAGGTCTGTGTACATTTTCGGTATCGCCTGCCTAGAGAAATGGAACCTAGATGGTATTTGGTACCGGGGACACAGTACCTCCAACAAGTCTCTAGTTGGCTCTGCAGTAATGATGGATACCGGAACCACGTTTCTCACCGCCCAGGATGCCAAGGCCTCAGTTATCCGCTTTGCAGCAGGATGACTGCTGTGATATTTCATCTTCCTCGCAAAGGACTGTTGGACAGTCAATTGCTTGGTGGAAGTAGTAAAAGTGGTCTTACGAGTACGACTTCCCCTCTGGGATGACCATCCCATCGACTCCCAGCAGCAACAACAGCAGCGCCAGCAGCAGTAGGCGTTACACGCAAGGATGCATCGGAGGAATCCCAGGCAGGAGAGGACTCGTCAGAATTGCCAGTGACATGGCCTGCAGGACTATTGGCATTCCTGGGGAAGGAGGAAATTGACACTGAGGGAGTTGGTGGGGTGGTTTGCGTGAGCTTGGTTACAAGAGGAAGGGATTTACTGGTCAGTGGACTGCTTCCGCTGTCGCCCAAAGTTTTTGAACTTGTCACTGACTTATGATGAATGCGCTGCAGGTGACGTATAAGGGAGGATGTTCCGAGGTGGTTAACATCCTTACCCCTACTTATTACAGCTTGACAAAGGCAACACACGGCTTGACAAATGTTGTCCGCATTTCTGTTGAAATACTTCCACACTGAAGAGCTGATTTTTTTGGTATTTTCACCAGGCATGTCAATGGCCCTATTCCTCCCACGGACAACAGGTGTCTCCCCGGGTGCCTGACTTAAACAAACCACCTCACCATCAGAATCCTCCTGGTCAATTTCCTCCCCAGCGCCAGCAACACCCATATCCTCCTCATCCTGGTGTACTTCAACACTGACATCTTCAATCTGACTATCAGGAACTGGACTGCGGGTGCTCCTTCCAGCACTTGCAGGGGGCGTGCAAATGGTGGAAGGCGCATGCTCTTCACGTCCAGTGTTGGGAAGGTCAGGCATCGCAAATGACACAATTGGACTCTCCTTGTGGATTTGTGATTTCGAAAAACGCACAGTTCTTTGCTGTGCTTTTGCCAGCTTGAGTCTTTTCATTTTTCTAGCGAGAGGCTGAGTGCTTCCATCCTCATGTGAAGCTGAACCACTAGCCATGAACATAGGCCAGGGCCTCAGCCGTTCCTTGCCACTCCGTGTGGTATATGGCATATTGGCAAGTTTACGCTTCTCCGACGACAATTTTATTTTAGATTTTTGAGTCCTTTTTTTACTGATATTTGGTGTTTTGGATTTTACATGCTCTGTACTATGACATTGGGCATCGGCCTTGGCAGACGACTTTGATGGCATTTCATCGTCTCGGCCATGACTAGTGGCAGCAGCTTCAGCACGAGGTGGAAGTCGATCTTGATCTTTCCCTAATTTTTGGAACCTCAACATTTTTGTTCTCCATATTTTAATAGGCACAACTAAAAGGCACCTCAGGTAAACAATGGAGATGGATGGATACTAGTATACTTATGGATGGACGAGCGACTGCCGACACAGAGGTAGCTACAGCCGTGGACTACCGTACTGCGTCTGCTGCTAATATAGACTGGATGATAATGATATAAAAAATATATATATATATATATATATATATATATATATATATCACTACTGCAGCCGGACAGGTATATATTATATAATGACGGACCTGCTGGACACTGTCAGCACTGCAGACTCCTAAAGTAAGCTACTAGTATCAAGAAGATAGAAAAAAAAAACACCACAGGTAGGTGGTATACAATTATGGATGGACGAGCGACTGCCGACACAGAGGTAGCTACAGCCGTGGACTACCGTACTGCGTCTGCTGCTAATATAGACTGGATGATAATGATATAAAAAATAAATATATATCACTACTGCAGCCGGACAGGTATATATTATATAATGACGGACCTGCTGGACACTGTCAGCACTGCAGACTCCTAAAGTTAACTACTAGTATGAAGAAGATAGGGGAAAAAAAAAAACACCACAGGTAGGTATACAATTATGGACGAGCGACTGCCGACACAGAGGTAGCTACAGCCGTGGACTACCGTACTGCGTCTGCTGCTAGTATAGACTGGATGATAATGATATAAAAAATATATATATATCACTACTGCAGGACAGGTATATATTATATAATGACGGACCTGCTGGACACTGTCAGCAAAATGCGTTTATAGAATAAAAACACCACACGACGAGTGTTTAACTTTTTCAGGCAGACAATCACAATATACTGGTGGTCACTGGTCACTGGTCAGTCACACTGGCAGTGGCACTCTGGCAGCAAAAGTGTGCACTGTTAAATATATGTACTCCTGCTATAACTGCTCCCTAGTCTCCCCCACAATTAAGCTGTGTGAGCAGTGAGCACTCAGCACAGTCAGATATACATAGATGATGCAGCACACTGAGGCTGAGCACAGATATGGTATACTGTGTCACTGTGTATCGTTTTTTTTTCAGGCAGAGAACGGATTATATTAAATAATAATAAAACTGCACTGGTGGTCACTGGTCAGTCACTAGTAAACTCTGCACTCTCTGAGTACTCCTAAGCTCCAGTAAATCAAGTGTCTCACTCTCACTATCTATTTCTATTCTAAACGGAGAGGACGCCAGCCACGTCCTCTCCTTATCAATCTCAATGCACGTGTGAAAATGGCGGCGACGCGCGGCTCCTTATATAGAATCCGAGTCTCGCGATAGAATACGAGCCTCGCGAGAATCCGACAGCGGGATGATGACGTTCGGGCGCGCTCGGGTTAGCCGAGCAAGGCGGGAAGATCCGAGTCTGCCTCGGACCCGTGTAAAAAGCGTGAAGTTCGGGGGGGTTCGGTTTCCGAGAAACCGAACCCGCTCATCACTAATCTTTGCATCCAGATTTATTCTGATTCATGGAGTTCAAGTTGCCTGATGTCTTTTACATAGAGAAATGTTTGTCTATGGTATGCTCTGTTTCATGTGCCTTTTTTAATGTTTTAGCACCGTTTTGCATTTACAGTATGTGAGGTGGCTGGTATAGGAAATTAGGGAGTGCTATGCTGTTTGCTGTTTATAGGCTTTTCCCATCTTAATTTGGCACTCAGTTGTTCCAGATTGATGCTGTCATGTCTGCTGAGGTGGTAGGTTTCTCTCCACAAGAAATTCAAGCCTTAAGGCATTGGAAATTCAGCTGCTATAGGCATTATGTTTGGCAGGGCAAGGTGCTATTAGATTGCTAGGATGCACCATGACCAGGGGCTTTTTATTTTTATTTGGGCTGTTCATTGGCTGGGTGTGAGCGGACTGTGCTGGGATTCCCTTTTGCCGAATTGATGTATGCTGGGCATTAGTTTGGGATTCCCAGGGTCCTTGCCAACCATCTGGGTGGCAAAGATTCAGACAAGACTTGCATTTGAATACATCCATTGTGAGTGACCTGGAATTGGCTGGGCATTCCTGGCCTTTGTCACCTAGTTCGATTGTTCATTGTACACAGCCAGGCACTTTTGTCAATGTTGTAAAGGTGATGAGAAGATGATTGAGGATAGGAGAAAAAAAACAAGTATGTCCAGGGCAATGAGCAGAGCTGGTGGTATAGTATTTGATCATGGCATGATCAGATATAAGGTTACCCATTTGTATCAACTCAATGTGGTCCATTTTAATAAAGAGGGCATGGCAGTGTTTGAGGAGAGGCTTCTTTAGGGATTTTACCAGTGTTTCTGAAGGGTGTGGTTCATCAAATCGACAGTATCTAGGTCGACAATGTTTAGGTCGACCACTATAGGTCGACAGTCACTAGGTCGACATGGATGGAAGGTCGACAGGGTTTCTAGGTCGACAGGTGCTAGGTGGACAGGTCTAAAGGTCGACATGAGGATTTGTTTATTTTTGGTGTCGTTTTCTTCGTAGAGTGACCAGGATCCCAAATTAGTGCACCGCGTCCCCTCGCATGGCTCGCTTCGCTCGCCATGCTTCGGGCATGGTGCCTTCGCTTCGCTCGGCACAGATTACCGTTCCAATCGTAGTCCACGTGGATCGTTAAGTATGAAAAAATTCAAAAAAAAGAAACAAATGTGAAAAACTCATGTCGACCTTTAGACCTGTCGACCTAGCACATGTCGACCTAGAAACCCTATCGACCTTCCATCCATGTCGACCTAGTGACTGTCGACCTATAGTGGTCGACCTAAACATTGTCGACCTAGACAGTGTCGATCTTCAGACCGGATCCCATTTCTGAATGGTTACTAGTTTAGGCATGGTGCAAGGGATGTAGCTTTAGTGTTGCCTGTCTGTACTAGTGTGGAATGGCTGCTAGGTAAAGTTTTATTTACTTTTAGTAATTTGGGCATGGCAATGCTATACATGGGTATATCATATGTTGCTTTAAAGAGATGGTGCGTTACCAATGGTATTTTGTATAGATGTCATTTTTTTATACCATTTTCTCATTCTTCCTTTTACTCCCTCATATTCTTCAGTAAGTTTTTACCTATTTTACCTGTGTTCACACTCGCCTACAAAGCCCTCAGCCACATGTGTAGCAGAGCTGTATGAACAGATCTTGTGCAGTCTCTGAGTAGCCCAGGACTTACTCAGCCGCTGCAAACACTTCAGCCTGTCTGGGACCGGAATTGACGTCAGACACCCACCCTGCAAACACTTGGGAACGCCTGCGTTTTTACAACCACTCCCAGAAAATGGTCAGTTACCACCCACAAATGGCTTCTTCCTGTCAATCTCCTTGCGATCGCCCGTGCGAATGGCTTCTTCACACAAACCCATCTCTGAGCGGCAATGCGCTTTGTACCTGTGCGACGCGCCTGCGCATTGTGGTGCATAGGCATGTGCAGTTCTGACCTGATCGCAGCACTGCAAAAAACGCTAGCGAGCGATCAGGTCTGAATTACCCCCAATATCCCTAAAATAATTCCAGTGGTTATATTTAAACGGGGTTCTTCAGTCAAATTATTTCCATCACACCACATTTATGACCCCCTATATAACTATTTATTATTTGAATTCAGTGCTGTAACTAGACATTTTAACGCTGTGTGCAAGAAACGGCATCGGTGCCCCCCCTTAACGCAAACCGGCGGCAGTGCGCACCGTAGGCGCGTGCAAAAAATATAGGGGTGTGGCTTCACGGGAAAGGGGTGTGGCCACAAAATAATACCAATTCATACAATGGTGCACAGTAGTCTCCATTATTCAAATTACGCCACAGATTCCCCTTTTTACACATTACGGCAGACAGCGTGCCCTTTTTACACATTACGGCATACAGCATCCCCTTTTTTTACACATTACGGCAGACAGCGTCCCCTTTTTTACACATTATGGCAGACAGCGTCCTGTTTTTACACATTGTGGCAGACAGCGTCCCCTTATTACACATTACGGCAGACAGCATCCCCTTTTTACACATTGCAGCATACAACGTCCCCTTATTACACATTACGGCAGACAGCGTCCCCTTTTTACACATTACGGCAGACAGCGTCCCCATTTTTTACACATTACGGTAGACAACGTCCCCTTTTTACACATTACAGTAGACAGCGTCCCCTTTTTTACACATTACGGTAGACAGCGTCCCCTTTTTTACACATTACGGCACACAGCGTCCCCTTTTTACACATTTCAGCAGACAGCATCCCCTATTTTACACATTACGGCAGACAGCGTCCCCTTTTTACACATTATGGCAGATAGCGCCCACCTTTTACACGTTATGGCAGGCAGAGTCCCCCTTTTACACGTTACGGCAGGCAGAGTCCCCCTTTTACACGTTACGGCAGGATAGGTCCCCCTTTTACACATTATGGAAGGCAGAGTCCCCCTTTAACACAGTACGGCAGGCAGATTCCCCCTTACACCCCCTCCCCTACCCTTAGAGTGTAGTGTAGTGAAGTGTACTGTGGTGTAGTGTAGTATACTGTAGTGAAGTGTAGTGTAATACACTGAAGTGTAGTGTAGTGTAATATAGTGTAGTGTAGTGTAGTGTAGTGTCTGTGTAGGCACTTACGTGATGTGTATGTTCTTCCAGTGCTGTTGCCAGCTCCTGACTCCTCCTGACAGAGTCCACTTCACAGGCAGAACTCAGCCGCAGTGCTGGCAGGACCTCAGCAGCAGCGGCGGCTTCAGCGGGACACAGGTGTGCGGGCGGCGGCTTCAGCGGGCAAGCGGCAGCGGCTTGGCTGGGAGAGGAGGCAGGTAGGTGGAGGACGGACATTGCAGTTTCACACGCTGCAGCACTATAAGCTCCGGCTTGGCTGTGAGAGGAGGCGGAGATCATCGCGGCTCTGTGTTGGCGGGGGGCAGGCATTACTCGCGGCTTCATGAGCTGTACTGCTAGCTCCGGCTTTGGGGCGGGGGAGGCAGAGCTGACAGTTACGCATCACCTGAGAGTAGATTGTGAGGCCGGCTGATTGCGCCCCAGGTCATCCTGCGCTGTGTGCAAGGCACACAGTTCACATACCTAGTTACGGCACTGTTTGAATTTAACCAGTCATTAACTCCAGTGCTGATTGAGCTTTACACAGATACTGCACATTGCTTGGCTGCCTGCTACTACCCATTGGAAATTATTCATTTGGATGAAGAAAAAAGGGTTCATCAAGCCATTGCCTTCATTCCTTTCATATTTTATATAAAATGCTATGGTAGGTTGAAGAACATGCCAAATTATGGCATGAATAAAACACAACAGATGTTTATGTAGATATAGACTAGTAGACTCAAAGAAGGGAGTGATAGGTGACATCACTGCAAGTTTTAAGAGACGGCCCAGATTTATCAAGCCATGGGGAGTGATAAATTGCACTGTGATAAAGTAACAGCCAATCAGCTCCTAACTGCCATGTCACATGCTGTGTTTGAAAAATGACAGTTAGGAGCTGGTTGATTGGTATTTTATCATTGTGCTATTTATCACTCTCCAAGGCTTGATAAATCTGGGCCCATCACTCTCTCTTGCTTCTTTCAGCAGCTGTTGGATGTATGCAGACTGTGAGAAGTGAGTTCTTCACTTTGTAATTAGGGAAGGAAATATCAACCACAGTTTATTTCAGTTTAGTAGTAAAAATCCCTGCTGCCATTTACCACCTCACTATAAATGTGACAATTGCACTCTTGGCTGTAGTTGTCTTTCATGGTATGCATTTATTAAATGATCTGCAAATGACATCACCTTGAATCAGTTAAAATGATGTTTGTTTTTCTGTTTCATGGGGTAGGGGTGGGGTTATGGAATAATGAAAGACTTGTTTATGTCTAATGCATCAGGCATATTTTTAGACACTATTTTTGTCTCGCTATGCTATCAATCAGAGCTTTAACTAGAAATGTTAGCGCCTAGGGGAACAAGCAAAATCAATGCTCCACAATCCTCCATGGTAACCAATTAAGAAAAAATAATAATTTCCTGTGCCGCCGGGGTGTAGCTAGACCTATGGGGGCCCTACAGCAAAATCTCTACGGGCCCCTTCCCACCGTACACTTTTTAGTGTGGGGAGGGCACTAACTAGTGAGAGCGATGAGGTCAATTGACCCTCCTAACACACAGTCGCAGTCACATGTTGCAGCTCCGTGCAGAGGGTGAGCCACAGCCTGCTGGCCACATGCAGTCCGCTAAACTAAATAACTGTTTGACTACAACCCATAGGCAAATGCATGGGCGGGGGTGTTCTGGTTGACCGGAAACCCCCCTTCTCTTGGCAAGTGACTCAAATTATGCAATGGTTTATAATACGACTACTAGAACTGCCGGCACATAATGCAGTTTAAGGGGCAGAGCAGAGTTACTACACATGTCCATTGGTAGCAGTGTCTTCTACCAGGTTTGCTGTGTGTGTGGTTCTGAGTCCACAATCAGTGCACTGGACCAGAGTAGCTACGAGGAAGAAGAGACAGGAGCCTTACAATGAGGTAGGAGAATGTGTGTTTAGAAAAGTGCCATACTGGTTCTATTATTTTTTGTCTTTATTCATTATAGTATGTTTAACCTTTTCCTGACCACTTATCTTATTTCTATTATTTAAATATGTTTAATATAGCCTATACCAATGGTTCTCAAACTGTGTGCCTAGGTACCCTGGGGTGCCACGGGAGACTTGCAGGGGTGCCTTGGATTGGTGGTCCAGGTTCAATTCAAATTATTTATAGCCAAACAGTGGACAAACAGAAGCAACAGCTGGAGTGTCAAGGTTAGCCATCACTGGTCTATACTATAGACCACAGGTTCTCAAACTTGGTCCTCAGGACCCCACACAGTGCATGTTTTCCAGGTCTCCTCACAGAATCACAAGAGAGATAATTATCTCCACCTGTGGACCTTATAAAATGTGTTAGTGAGTAATGAGTACACCTGTGCACCTGCTGGGTTACCTGCAAAACATGCACTGTGTGGGGTCCTGGGGACCGAGTTTGAGAACCACTGCTATAGACCATCTATTTTGTTAAATATTATTTATATATATTGTGGATTGCATTTGGACCCCCCCCCCCCCCTAGAAATCCAGCATTTGCCACTGCAACCCCGCCTAGCATGAATCCGTTGTCTCGCAGTATTTAATCAATGATGCTGAGGAGGAGGTGTGGCTGGACCAGTAAGGTACACAGGTAGCCAAAGAAGTTGTAATTAGAGATGTGCATGAACCCCCATGGTTTGGTTCTAAATCATCATCGTGTTTTGGTTTTGACAAAACCACCCTCAAATGATTTGGGTCAGATTCGGATTTCGGATCGGTTTAAAATTGATTTTTAAAAGAATCAATAAACATTGATAAAAAAAATATGTCATTTTTGCAATCCAAAACCTGAACCGCACAAAGATTTGAACAGGGACTCGGTTCGGATCGGATCTCCTTGAGGGATCCGGACCAGGTTTTGGTTTGGTTCGGATCCACAAAATTCAGATGGATTGGATTTCTGAAGAACCGAACCGCACATCTCAGTGATTAGTAGAGATGAGCGGGTTCGGTTTCTCTGAATCCGAACCCGCCAGAACTTCATGTTTTTTTTCACGGGTCCGAGCGACTCGGATCTTCCCGCCTTGCTCGGTTAACCCGAGCGCGCCCGAACGTCATCATGACGCTGTCGGATTCTCGCGAGGCTCGGATTCTATCGCGAGACTCGGATTCTATATAAGGAGCCGCGCGTCGCCGCCATTTTCACACGTGCATTGAGATTGATAGGGAGAGGACGTGGCTGGCGTCCTCTCCGTTTAGAATTAGAATAGATTAGAGAGACACTTGATTTACTAATTTTGGGGAGCATTAGGAGTACTCAGTAGTGTACAGTGCAGAGTTTTGCTGATAGTGACCAGTGACCACCACTTTTATTTATAATCCGTTCTCTGCCTGAAAAAAGCGATACACAGCACACAGTGACTCAGTCACATACCATATCTGTGTGCACTGCTCAGGCTCAGGCCAGTGTGCTGCATCATCTATTATCTATCTATATATAATATTATATATATCTGTCTGACTGCTCAGCTCACACAGCTTATAATTGTGGGGGAGACTGGGGAGCACTACTGCAGTGCCAGTTATAGGTTATAGCAGGAGCCAGGAGTACATAATATATTATATAGTGAGTGACCACCAGACACACAGTGCAGTTTATTTAATATATCCGTTCTCTGCCTGAAAAAAGCGATACACACAGTGACTCAGTCAGTCACATACCATATCTGTGTGCACTGCTCAGGCTCAGGCCAGTGTGCTGCATCATCTATATATATTATATATCTGTCTGACTGCTCAGCTCACACAGCTTATAATTGTGGGGGAGACTGGGGAGCACTACTGCAGTGCCAGTTATAGGTTATAGCAGGAGCCAGGAGTACATAATATTATATTAAAATTAAACAGTGCACACTTTTGCTGCAGGAGTGCCACTGCCAGTGTGACTAGTGACCAGTGACCTGACCACCAGTATATAATATTAGTAGTATACTATCTCTTTATCAACCAGTCTATATTAGCAGCAGACACAGTACAGTGCGGTAGTTCACGGCTGTGGCTACCTCTGTGTCGGCACTCGGCAGCCCGTCCATAATTGTATATACCACCTAACCGTGGTTTTTTTTTTCTTTCTTTATACATACATACTAGTTACGAGTATACTATCTCTTTATCAACCAGTCTATATATTAGCAGCAGACACAGTACAGTGCGGTAGTTCACGGCTGTGGCTACCTCTGTGTCGGCACTCGGCAGCCCGTCCATAATTGTATATACCACCTAACCGTGGTTTTTTTTTTCTTTCTTTATACATACATACTAGTTACGAGTATACTATCTCTTTATCAACCAGTCTATATATTAGCAGCAGACACAGTACAGTGCGGTAGTTCACGGCTGTGGCTACCTCTGTGTCGGCACTCGGCAGCCCGTCCATAATTGTATACTAGTATCCAATCCATCCATCTCCATTGTTTACCTGAGGTGCCTTTTAGTTGTGCCTATTAAAATATGGAGAACAAAAATGTTGAGGTTCCAAAATTAGGGAAAGATCAAGATCCACTTCCACCTCGTGCTGAAGCTGCTGCCACTAGTCATGGCCGAGACGATGAAATGCCAGCAACGTCGTCTGCCAAGGCCGATGCCCAATGGCATAGTACAGAGCATGTCAAAACCAAAACACCAAATATCAGTAAAAAAAGGACTCCAAAACCTAAAATAAAATTGTCGGAGGAGAAGCGTAAACTTGCCAATATGCCATTTACCACACGGAGTGGCAAGGAACGGCTGAGGCCCTGGCCTATGTTCATGGCTAGTGGTTCAGCTTCACATGAGGATGGAAGCACTCAGCCTCTCGCTAGAAAACTGAAAAGACTCAAGCTGGCAAAAGCACCGCAAAGAACTGTGCGTTCTTTGAAATCCCAAATCCACAAGGAGAGTCCAATTGTGTCGGTTGCGATGCCTGACCTTCCCAACACTGGACGTGAAGAGCATGCGCCTTCCACCATTTGCACGCCCCCTGCAAGTGCTGGAAGGAGCACCCGCAGTCCAGTTCCTGATAGTCAGATTGAAGATGTCAGTGTTGAAGTACACCAGGATGAGGAGGATATGGGTGTTGCTGGCGCTGGGGAGGAAATTGACCAGGAGGATTCTGATGGTGAGGTGGTTTGTTTAAGTCAGGCACCCGGGGAGACACCTGTTGTCCGTGGGAGGAATATGGCCGTTGACATGCCAGGTGAAAATACCAAAAAAATCAGCTCTTCGGTGTGGAGGTATTTCACCAGAAATGCGGACAACAGGTGTCAAGCCGTGTGTTCCCTTTGTCAAGCTGTAATAAGTAGGGGTAAGGACGTTAACCACCTCGGAACATCCTCCCTTATACGTCACCTGCAGCGCATTCATAATAAGTCAGTGACAAGTTCAAAAACTTTGGGTGACAGCGGAAGCAGTCCACTGACCAGTAAATCCCTTCCTCTTGTAACCAAGCTCACGCAAACCACCCCACCAACTCCCTCAGTGTCAATTTCCTCCTTCCCCAGGAATGCCAATAGTCCTGCAGGCCATGTCACTGGCAAGTCTGACGAGTCCTCTCCTGCCTGGGATTCCTCCGATGCATCCTTGCGTGTAACGCCTACTGCTGCTGGCGCTGCTGTTGTTGCCGCTGGGAGTCGATGGTCATCCCAGAGGGGAAGTCGTAAGCCCACTTGTACTACTTCCAGTAAGCAATTGACTGTTCAACAGTCCTTTGCGAGGAAGATGAAATATCACAGCAGTCATCCTACTGCAAAGCGGATAACTGAGTCCTTGACAACTATGTTGGTGTTAGACGTGCGTCCGGTATCCGCCGTTAGTTCACAGGGAACTAGACAATTTATTGAGGCAGTGTGCCCCCGTTACCAAATACCATCTAGGTTCCACTTCTCTAGGCAGGCGATACCGAGAATGTACACGGACGTCAGAAAAAGACTCACCAGTCTCCTAAAAAATGCAGTTGTATCCAATGTCCACTTAACCACGGACATGTGGACAAGTGGAGCAGGGCAGGGTCAGGACTATATGACTGTGACAGCCCACTGGGTAGATGTATGGACTCCCGCCGCAAGTACAGCAGCGGCGGCACCAGTAGCAGCATCTCGCAAACGCCAACTCTTTCCTAGGCAGGCTACGCTTTGTATCACCGCTTTCCAGAATACGCACACAGCTGAAAACCTCTTACGGCAACTGAGGAAGATCATCGCGGAATGGCTTACCCCAATTGGACTCTCCTGTGGATTTGTGGCATCGGACAACGCCAGCAATATTGTGTGTGCATTAAATATGGGCAAATTCCAGCACGTCCCATGTTTTGCACATACCTTGAATTTGGTGGTGCAGAATTTTTTTAAAAACGACAGGGGCGTGCAAGAGATGCTGTCGGTGGCCAGAAAAATTGCGGGACACTTTCGGCGTACAGGCACCACGTACAGAAGACTGGAGCACCACCAAAAACTACTGAACCTGCCCTGCCATCATCTGAAGCAAGAAGTGGTAACGAGGTGGAATTCAACCCTCTATATGCTTCAGAGGTTGGAGGAGCAGCAAAAGGCCATTCAAGCCTATACAATTGAGCACGATATAGTAGGTGGAATGCACCTGTCTCAAGTGCAGTGGAGAATGATTTCAACGTTGTGCAAGGTTCTGATGCCCTTTGAACTTGCCACACGTGAAGTCAGTTCAGACACTGCCAGCCTGAGTCAGGTCATTCCCCTCATCAGGCTTTTGCAGAAGAAGCTGGAGGCATTGAAGAAGGAGCTAAAAGGGAGCGATTCCGCTAGGCATGTGGGACTTGTGGATGCAGCCCTTAATTCGCTTAACAAGGATTCACGGGTGGTCAATCTGTTGAAATCAGAGCACTACATTTTGGCCACCGTGCTCGATCCTAGATTTAAAGCCTACCTTGGATCTCTCTTTCCGGCAGACACAGGTCTGCTGGGGTTGAAAGACCTGCTGGTGACAAAATTGTCAAGTCAAGCGGAACGCGACCTGTCAACATCTCCTCCTTCACATTCTCCCGCAACTGGGGGTGCGAGGAAAAGGCTCAGAATTCCGAGCCCACCCGCTGGCGGTGATGCAGGGCAGTCTGGAGCGACTGCTGATGCTGACATCTGGTCCGGACTGAAGGACCTGACAACGATTACGGACATGTCGTCTACTGTCACTGCATATGATTCTCTCAACATTGATAGAATGGTGGAGGATTATATGAGTGACCGCATCCAAGTAGGCACGTCACACAGTCCGTACTTATACTGGCAGGAAAAAGAGGCAATTTGGAGGCCCTTGCACAAACTGGCTTTATTCTACCTAAGTTGCCCTCCCACAAGTGTGTACTCCGAAAGAGTGTTTAGTGCCGCCGCTCACCTTGTCAGCAATCGGCGTACGAGGTTACATCCAGAAAATGTGGAGAAGATGATGTTCATTAAAATGAATTATAATCAATTCCTCCGCGGAGACATTGACCAGCAGCAATTGCCTCCACAAAGTACACAGGGAGCTGAGATGGTGGATTCCAGTGGGGACGAATTGATAATCTGTGAGGAGGGGGATGTACACGGTGATATATCGGAGGGTGAAGATGAGGTGGACATCTTGCCTCTGTAGAGCCAGTTTGTGCAAGGAGAGATTAATTGCTTCTTTTTTGGGGGGGGTCCAAACCAACCCGTCATATCAGTCACAGTCGTGTGGCAGACCCTGTCACTGAAATGATGGGTTGGTTAAAGTGTGCATGTCCTGTTTTGTTTATACAACATAAGGGTGGGTGGGAGGGCCCAAGGACAATTCCATCTTGCACCTCTTTTTTCTTTTCTTTTTCTTTGCATCATGTGCTGATTGGGGAGGGTTTTTTTGGAAGGGACATCCTGCGTGACACTGCAGTGCCACTCCTAGATGGGCCCGGTGTTTGTGTCGGCCACTAGGGTCGCTAATCTTACTCACACAGTCAGCTACCTCATTGCGCCTCTTTTTTTCTTTGCGTCATGTGCTGTTTGGGGAGGGTTTTTTGGAAGGGACATCCTGCGTGACACTGCAGTGCCACTCCTAGATGGGCCCGGTGTTTGTGTCGGCCACTAGGGTCGCTAATCTTACTCACACAGCTACCTCATTGCGCCTCTTTTTTTCTTTGCGTCATGTGCTGTTTGGGGAGGGTTTTTTGGAAGGGACATCCTGCGTGACACTGCAGTGCCACTCCTAGATGGGCCCGGTGTTTGTGTCGGCCACTAGGGTCGCTAATCTTACTCACACAGCTACCTCATTGCGCCTCTTTTTTTCTTTGCGTCATGTGCTGTTTGGGGAGGGTTTTTTGGAAGGGACATCCTGCGTGACACTGCAGTGCCACTCCTAGATGGGCCCGGTGTTTGTGTCGGCCACTAGGGTCGCTAATCTTACTCACACAGCTACCTCATTGCGCCTCTTTTTTTCTTTGCGTCATGTGCTGTTTGGGGAGGGTTTTTTGGAAGGGACATCCTGCGTGACACTGCAGTGCCACTCCTAGATGGGCCCGGTGTTTGTGTCGGCCACTAGGGTCGCTTATCTTACTCACACAGCGACCTCGGTGCAAATTTTAGGACTAAAAATAATATTGTGAGGTGTGAGGTATTCAGAATAGACTGAAAATGAGTGTAAATTATGGTTTTTGAGGTTAATAATACTTTGGGACCAAAATGACCCCCAAATTCTATGATTTAAGCTGTTTTTTAGTGTTTTTTGAAAAAAACACCCGAATCCAAAACACACCCGAATCCGACAAAAAAAATTCGGTGAGGTTTTGCCAAAACGCGTTCGAACCCAAAACACGGCCGCGGAACCGAACCCAAAACCAAAACACAAAACCCGAAAAATTTCAGGCGCTCATCTCTAGTGATTAGGAGCAGGTGGAGACACTGCAGTCATTTGAAATCTAAGGCAATAGTTTCTCAGGAGCTCTAAAGAATATGCTGAAACCTAGAAAGGACAGACCTTTTGCTCTGCTTAATTTTGGCATAAATCTGTTCTCCTCCATCTTGGATCCAACACTACAGTAACTGGGAACCATGGGCCAATAGGGAACAAGTGGGATTTATTCTAGAGAGGTAACAGCAGGTGTGTCCATAATCTAATTTCCCAGTCCATTTCTAAGGCCATTAGAGGCCATTGGAATCTGAGATGATGTTCGTAGTCCTTCCTGATCATTTCTACATGCAGAATAACATGGTATCAGAGCACCAATAAGATTCATGATGTATGTTTAATATTTCTGTCTCAGAGTCACTGTCACACTCCAGAGGCGGCGTTCACCGCGCTTACCCCTGCGTGCCTGCTGGTCGGTGTTGCGGCCTCCGCCTTCGGTGGTCCACGGGCTCCGGCGTCTGGCTGGCGCGGCTACCGGTGGTTCCCCGGGGCAGGGGCGCCGCCATGACACCCGGCATCACGTGGGCGGGGAACTGGTGACGTCATCAGACTGTTCCGCCAATCCTGCGGAGGCGGAAGATTCAAAGTCAGACGCCGGGCAGAGCCTCGGCGCCTGAGTATCGTCTTTTCCCCTGAAGTGGATGCCAGTGCTCCTGTTCTCGGCGGATCTCTCTGCAGTAATATCCCAGTGTCTCCGGCATTTCCAGGTGTCAGTTGTTGCACAGCTTCCAGCGTTCCCAGCCGCGGCTGGGTTCCACTGCGCTCCAGTCACCAGTGCTTCTTGGAGTCAGCGTGGGCTGCAGGTTAAACTCCGCTCTCAAGTTTTGCAAGTTACCAGTGCCTTTAAACACCGCTCTCAAGTTATACAAATCCTCAGCGTCCTTTAACCCTCGCTCTCAAGTTATACAAGTCCTCAGTGTCTTTAACCATCGCTCTCAAGTTATACAAATCCTCAGTGTCCTTTAACCCTCGCTCTCAAGTTATACAAGTCCTCAGTGTCTTTAACCATCGCTCTCAATTTATACAAATCATCAGTATCTTTAACCCCTGCTCTCAAGTTCTTCAAATCACCAGTGTCTTTAACCACCGCTCTCAAGTTCTTCAAATCACCAGTGTCTTTAAACACCGCTCTCAAGTTCTTCAAATCACCAGTGACTTTAACCACCGCTCTCAAGTTCTTCAAATCATCAGTGTCTTTAACCACCGCTCTCAAGTTCTTCAAATCATCAGTGTCTTTAACCACCGCTCTCAAGTTCTTCAAATTATCAGTGTCTCTAAAACCATCACTCATAAGTTCTTCAGTCACCAGTATCTTTTACCATCACTCACAAGTACTTCCTGGACATTTCTCCATACGTTCCTTCTTTGTTATGTGACATTGTGTTGTCCTTTTCCTGTAATAAAGTTCTTGAATAATTTCATCAAGCCTTACTGTCAGAGTCCTGTACGAGGAAGCCCTATATCAGGCCATCCCTGTTCCGACCCAACTGTGGTTCCTCTTCCTTACCATCGGAAGAACCCCCGAGTTCACAACACCCCCAACCTAGGTCAGTGACAGTCACCTTATAGCCTAATAACCACTACACAAGCCAACAATGGTTCATGACACTTTTCTGGTCATGGAGCTATTGGCTGTACTAATTGGTTTGAACCCAGGCTGGCAGTGATAGATAAGGAAATGATTGGCCTGTTCCCTAATGCACTTCTGAAAACAATGACTATACCCCTAACAGAATTTAGAACCCAATCTATTCTCTCTTTACTAGCGTTTTCCCACAGCTTTGCTCTTGTAGATGTCTGTTATTGCTCAGCGGAACTAATTTGACAAAGAGAGTGGTGACATCTAGTATTGTGATGTATATTTTATATTGAACACATTGATAACAAAATTTCTTTCTAAACAATATTTGCATTTATGACTGATATGCAAGCTGATTTTCATGCAAAACTGATCTTGTATATTTTTATATATATATATATATATATATATATATATATTTATATATCCATACATATATAACTCTTTGCGTTTGGGGTGGGTGTGCAATATACATATAAAATGTATATATATATATATATATATATATATATATATATATGTTTGTGTAAATGTATATACATATACCCTACATATAGTTATTTTGAGCGTCTTGTTTTTCCTTTATTGCTCCTCTTCCTAACGTCACATTGAGATAATACATACCTCAGCTTCTTTCTATGGGGCTTCTTTCTAGGGGGGGTAATTTAGACCTGATCGTAGCAGCAAATTTGGTAGCAGTTGGGCAAATCCATGGGCCTCTACGATCAGTCACACAGACATGCGGGGGGACACCCAGCACAGGGCTAGTCTGCCCCGCATGTCAGGCCCGAACCCCCTGCACAAGTACAAAAGCATTACACAGCGGCGATGCTTTTGTACTTAAGGAGTAGCTCCCTACCAGCGCAGCTTCTGCGCGCTGGCAGGGAGCTACTCGTCGCTGCGAGGGTTGCAGCAGCTGCGCGTGACATCACACAGCCGCCGTGGCCCACCCTCTGCATGGTCCGGGGATGCCTGCGTTGCCCAGACCGCGCTCCCTAAACGGCAGCCAAACGCTGCCGGCCCACCCAGCGACCACCTCTGCCTGTCAATCAGGCAGAGGCGATCGCAGGGCTGAGACGGCTGTCAGCTGTCTGGCATGCATTGGCGCACTGCGGCACTGGCGCAGTTCAGAGCTGATCAACTGCTGTGCGAAAACGCACAGCAGTGATCAGGTTTGAATTAGGCCCCATGTGCACTGCAAGGGGGGACAGATATAACATGTGCAGAGAGAGTTAGATTTGGGTGGGATGTGTTCAAACTGAAATCTAAATTGCAGTGTAAAAACGTTTGCAGGGAGGGTTCCTGACGTCAATTCCCGGTCCCGGAAAGGGTGATATGATCACAATGGCTGAGTAAGTCCTGGGCTGTGCAGAGACTGCATAAGATCGGTTTGTACAGCTCTGCTACACGTGCGTTCGCACACTTGCACAACTAAAATATACTCCCCCAGTAAGCGGCGACTATCTGATCGCAGCAGTGCAAAAAGCGATCAGGTCTGAATTAGGTTAATGGTTTTGCCCGACTGCGAACAAATTTGCTGTTACGATCAGGTCTGAATTACCAGCTGGGTCACTAAGCTAGACAACAGTGAAAACACCATTCAAATTCATCTAGTAGTTTTTGCATGATGCTGGAACGAACAGACAAATAAAGAGACAGACAAAAATTCAGAAAAAAAAGTTTCATCTCCATAGTTCATAAACAGTCCTTAGAAGTATATTCCTAAAAAAATGGATTTGTACAGACACAACCCTTACAGTTTTATTATATGTATAGATGCTGTCTTTTCTAGAGACCCTTCTGTACTTTGGGTCACCACTGAATAGTTGGAAATACTGGGCCTAATTCAGACCCGATCGCTGCAACGGCAGCGATCGCAGTCTGAAGCCCTTTGGGGAGTGCGCAGGCGCACCCCGTGAAGCCCAGTGATATGCAAAAACATCCCAGGGCTGCAATCGCCTCTGCCTGATTGAAAGGCAGAAGCGGTCGCGGGGCAGGAGGGGGCGTGCCAATGGCGTTAGAACAATGCAGGTGTATCTGGACCATTGCGGGGGCAGGCCACGGAGGCTGCGTGACGTCACACCAACTGTTGAGACCCGGAACGTGTTGGGTAGCCGCCTGCCAGCGCAGCTAGGCTGCCCAGCAGGAAGCTACTCGGCGGGTGCAAGAGCTTCGCCGCCATGTGCTGCTTTCACACCCGTGAGGGGTGGGGCAGGGCCTGACATGGGGGGCGGACTAGCCCTGTGCTTGGCATCCCCCCGCATGTCTGAGAATCTCATCGTAGATGTGCTAAATTTAGCACATCTACGATCAGCTCTGAATCTACCCCCCACTGTTATAATTTATTTTCCCTATACTGCATGCTAATAGGCCTAGAATTTGATTTAATTCACATGGACCATTATATTCTATGCATATGTGTCCGAATGACAACAGATGTAGAAACCACAGAAATTGAATTGTCCCTTGCGCAATTTGTTGGAACCTGGCTGTGGAGAAAATCCCTCCTCCTGCCATTAGGTTTTAGCCACTGATCTCACATGTCTATCTGGTGCTGTAGCACCTCCTTTATGTCCAACACATTCCCACTACACTTTTTTTTTATGAACAATCTTAGGTTCCCTTAGGGCCTGCCCCCAGATCTCATAGGTTTAACTAGGCTGTCTTGTTTTTTAGATGTAAATTTAAATAAACTTATGAGCACTGAGCAGTTCATTCACATGGTCAACTCTAACAATATCAACAATCATAAATTTGCCACCAGGATGACAACATGTTCACAATGTTGACATCTGAAATGTTGCCATGTGAAATGTTGACATTCTGAAGCTGTGTACACACGGTGAGATTCATTCTTTCGATTTTGACTATATAATGAAAAAAGCAAGGGAAGTTAGTGCAAATCGCACTGTGTTTAGCCAGCTGTGATACTGATGCGCACGCCCGTGGGGTCGGTATCACAAAAAAGATAGACTGTGCAGGCAAGTCAATTGTGACTATATTATGTACAATCTAGTACAAAGTATAGTCAGAATTGACAATTAGTCAAAATTGCACATCATCAAAATCGAAAGTTCAGATAGTCAAGTTCGGTGCTTCTGTACTCTGGGGGAGTTCAAGGGAAATCGCAAAGTCAAAATCGAAGATAGTCAATCTCTCACAGAATTCCAACAGTCCTAGGCACCAGTTAGGCATAGGGATAGGCTGCGGGTGGAGGCAGGAATTTAGGGTTAGACGCTAAAGGGACGGTTAGGGATTAGGGTTAGCAGGAGAAAACTGACCTGAATGGCTTAACACAGGTCACCACCAGAAGTGCTGGTCACATGGCTGTCAGTACCAGGAAGAAGACTCTGCAGTCTCCAGGACCAGGTAAAGAACCACTGGGCCATCAGGGACATTAGGTTGATATTCTATCACATCAACATAGCATCCATGTAGAAATGATGAAAGTCAACATGGTTGCTGTTGACATGTCAACAGTCTCATGTTGACCTGATGCTTTCCCATACCAGATGCTCTTAAGGACCAGTTCCCAGGGAACGATGTACCCTAATAGGTGTATTTATCATGCTTGCATGGTAAAACATTGCAGCTATATGGTAGAAACCTTAGCTATATGGTAGAAACCTTAGCTGTCAAGGACAATGTGACCTACATGATGTACAACAAATGGATGATAGCAGTCGTAACCGATACCAGGGAAACCTGTGATAAGGTTTAGACACCTTGGATGTCACTTAAGCTCCACGACCTAATTTAGCAGGAATGTCCAGTTCAACTGAGTAAATGATCCTCACGTTTATATCTTACTTTAGTGTGCAGGTACTGGGTCTTCAATGCACATACTCCTTTGTCTATTCATCCCCTTTCTCTTATCTTGTTGTAAAAAAAATGATGTGTCGGTGTGTGTTTTTCCATTTTAGAAGGTAAGCTCTTTCCTTTTGTTATAGCCCTCCTTGTTGGTCCCCGCTGAGTCTTTACTCTATACAATTCTGCAGAAATTTGTGACACCTTCAAATAAAGGCTAATGATAAAATGTAATAGTAATAATAATCTTAGTAAGCCAATCTGCATTATGCCACCTCCAATATATGATGCTTTTAATGTCAATGTGTGTTGACTAGTTAAACTAGTTATTGGGCATGATTCAGAGTTGGACGCTGCTGCCGCAGAGCGGTGTCTATGTCCTTATGCTAATGCCCCCAGTTCCCACCCAGAAACGCCCATTGAAATAGCAGATTATTGCATGCAGTTTCAATCTCCATCTTTGTGCCGTAACCATCGGCATGCATGCGCAGTGCGACTTGGACACATTTGCAGGTGCTACCATGCTGAAACTTGTAGTGCCACGCAGGAAATAAGAAAATGCAGGTGCACACTCTAAGCACTAAGAACACTGATAATTATAACAATTATAATAAACTCTTCAATTTAACATGGAGCAAAATTTAGGTTCTTGGCACGTTTGGCCAAAAATGCATGCCCACCTTCCACAGCACGGTGCCCTCATCAGGTATCAGGTGGGTCCCTAACATCTTTAATACTGACATATTATATAAATTTATCCTCGTCTTTTTCTATAATAGGGCCCATTCTAATATGTAGACAGCAAAAGCAAAGACCTATACAAATTAAAAACACCTAAACCAGGGGAGTGGGCTGCTAGTCCAGGTAGATGGAGTCTCCACCTTCAAGTATGCATACATACACAATTACAGAGTAAAGGGGAGGGGGCTGGACTGCACATTCTAATTCTATCACCCCTTATGTTTAAATTTAGGGTGTGCAGTTCAGCCCGCTTTAACTCTGTAATGGTGTATGTATGTACACTTGAAGGGGGGAGACTCCTTCTACCTGGACTAGCACCCCATCCACCTTTGTTTATTTCTTTGTTTTTTTTTCCACTCCAGCAATATCACAGTTTTGGTAAGATGTTACGTTTTTGGAAGATGGGGAGGGATGGACAGATGAAGTGCAAAGTGAAATCATGGTGGTACCTATAGCAGTTGGGAGTTGCCTTTTATTTTCTAAACTGTACTAGAACAGTGGCAGTTACAGACAGGCTTGGACTGGCCCACAGGGGTACAGGGGAAACCACCGGTGGGCCCTACTGCCTGGGTGCCCACATTCTGCTCTAAGGATCAGGTTCTTCCAGACTGTGCACTTAAATTATACATATGTTACCTTATACTGGACTATGGTGTATTTTCTACAGTGCATTGCTGTTATTAATCTGGTACATTATCATGCATGCAGCAGCTGAATTTACTGTATATATGAAGGGGCCCAGACGTTGCACTCTCTAATGGTTAGTCAAACCAATAAGGTAGCAGACCACACCCCCTCTGCAGACTGGCCACACCTCTAACATGGGCCCTACCACTGAATTCCCCTGGTGGGTCCTAAATGCCCCAGTCTAACACTGGTTACAGATGAACCTGCCATTCTTATGCAGTGAGATAGTGAATGGGCACTGACTATACTGCTCTCAGGTACTTTAGTCTCAGCTTTGTGCTTAGTCTCTTTATATCAGTAGCCTCAGAATAAAATGGTTTCATGGTTTACAAAAAAATGAAAGTCATTAAAAAAAAAATAATTTATCATCACTCAAAATCCTTCACAAATAAAATGTTTATCTGCAGCCTTGACTTGAGGCCAGTCAGTATTTTTTTTATATACAGTATAATAATTAGGCCAGGGAGGGATATCTATGCCAAGTCATATGATAGATAGATAGATAGATAGATAGATAGATAGATAGATAGATAGATAGATAGATAGATAGATAGATAGATAGATAGATAGATAGATAGATAGATAGATATTGTCATTGTTTAAAAAAGAACAACAAAATTAAAATTCAGGACATTCACATATAGGTTACAAATCACCAGTCAAATTAAGAGTAACGATAACAGATGGGAAGAAACTGTTTTTAAAGCGAGATGTTCTTATTCTAATACACCTGAAACGTCTGCCGGATGGAAGAAGAGAGAAGATGCAATGGTTAGAATGATAATAATCATGTACGTACATTGCTATTTCCTTTACGGAGATAGTTATCAACATAGATATCATCAATTGACGGTACTGTAGCTCACAGCCAATAATACTCATAGCTGTATGTAGTGATGTACAACACGCTCCAAGAGCTTCCGATCTCCTTTAGTGCTATTGCTGTACCGAACTATAATACAATACGTCAACACGCTTTCAATTTCACAGCGGTAAAACCTAACCAAATTTGCCCAAGATTAGTTAATCTAAGGAAAAATTGGCGCTGCTGGGCTTTCTTCACAATAAATGCAATGATAGCAGACCAAGACAAGTCATCTGACATAACAGTACCCAAGAGTTTAAAATCTTTAACCCGTTCAACCACTAGGTTATCAATAGTTAAAGGAACCAACTCAGATCTCCTCTGACATCTGAAATCAACAATTATCTCTTTGGTTTTTTTCTGGTTCAAGACTAAGTTATTGCCATTGCTCCATTTGACTAAGTTTTCCTGATCGTTATTTAAATTTCTGATTAGGTTTAAAAAACATGTTTACAATATTTCTGATAAAAGTTAGATGTGTTTATTGTGTATATAAGATATTTTTAAGATTTTAGGTCAAAATTTCTGTATAGTTTGGGAATAAATTCATATTTTTGTCATATTTTACGGAAATGCCGCTGACTGAACTGCAGGTAAAGTTATATTGTTTTATGGTTTTAAGGCAATGGTTCATAAACTTTCTTGAATTATGGTGCTCCAGAGTATTAGTATTTTTTATCATCACATCCCTAGTATCACATTTTTTTTATTCAGAAATGTAAAAAGTAAATTGTGCTTACCTGTCATCCGTAGGTTTTTAATGTGGTGGCGTATAGTTTTGCTTCTGTTTGTCCACATGTTTTATGATTGGCAGCCACCAGCACTGGTTTTGCCTATCACTGACCATAAATCATTTTTTCGGTCCAGGACCACCAACCTGAGGCACCCCTACAAGAGCTTTGTGGCACCCCAGGGTGCATGATGGGGAATTACAATGGGAGGCAGAAGACAGACAGGACTGGGAGACAGACACCCTTCTGTTTTGGATGCTGATGACATATATTTTTGTTGCAGGGTCCATGATGTGTTGTATATCTGTGAGTGGAGAAGACCCAAATTCAACATTTGTTAATTAGATGGTTAAATGACTTTGCTACATAAATAACTGGATAAAACCATAATTTCATTAAAAATAGAAGGAAAAATATAAGCTCACATATTTCATACCTTTGCAAGTACCGATATATATTACTCACATTTGTAGGCCATAGAAATCCTAGTTATAGTTGGTTTAATGTGTCCAGTAACAAATTGCACCTTCAGTACTTCAGAACCGCTAAGGTGCATGCAACCTCTGTCCCCTCCACTTAGAAAAGATCTTTGAATTACTGTGTGTACCATTGCCCCTTTCTCACCAGGGACATGGCTGCCAACATTTCAGCAGTGGTAGATCCATAGTGGGCGATAGGGGAGAAGGGGGAATTTAGTGCATCCCCCTTCCCCACTTTGATTGGTGAATGACCAGTGCCATCCACGAATCAGTGTACTACTGTGGCCACATGCTTCGTACCTTTGCCTAAGAAGCAATCAAAGCGACCAGGAAGTTCTTCCATCTGTCTTTCAGCCGCCAGACACATGAATTCTGGGCACGGCAGTAGTAGTACACCCTTCTGGATCTGCCAGGGGATGATATAGGAATCAGAGTGCCCCTAGGCACAACAGTAATGGCCGCTCCCCTCTGCCCAATATTATTATTTTCATTGTTTGGTTATAAACCCTCATTATGTATTATAATAATATTTTTTTTTACTTTAATTATGTTTACATATTTACTAAGTAGCAAAGCTAACAAGTGCATTCTGTGCATGTCCTACCCCAGTGATGGCTAACCTTGACACTCAAGCTGTTGTTGAACTACTCCCAGCATGCTCTGCTACAGTTTTGTTATTTCGCCATGCTAAAACTGATGCAGGGCATGCTGGGATGTGTAGTTCAACAACAGCTGGAGTGTCAAGGTTAGCTATCACTGTCCTACCCACTTACACTCCACACAAGATGGTGTATGGTAGAGCAGAGTGGAATTTTTTGTAGTTACTGGCAGGGGTGTATCTACCTATTGGCCAGGATGGCACTCGCCAGGGGCGCCAGGCAAGGAGGGGGCGCCGCCTGGCTGTGCCACCCGCGGCCAAAGGATAGAAAAGCAGTACTGTCAGACTGTACCTGGTGTGAGAGTCTGTTACCGCTGGAGCGGCGCTGCTGTCTGGCAGCACCGCACTTGTAATCAGACTCAAAATAAACTACAGCTCCCAGCAGTCCTTGTTGCTGGGAGCTCCTGGCAGCAAGGGCTGCTGGGAACTGTAGTTTATTGTGAGTCTGATTACAAGTGCGGTGCTGCCGGACACTACTCTGATCACTATTGCAGTGCGGTGCTGACGGACACCGGCGCCGCACCGGCAGTAACAGACTCTCACCAGGTACACAGCAATTGTTATATAGCACAGTGCTATAGATCTATTTGTTGTTGAAGATAATAAAAAAGTGTCAATGTTTGGGAGAAGGGACTGTAGTACCTGGAAATCTACACGATTTTCATGCATGTTAGATGTAAGTAGCAAGTAAGTGAAAACTTTAACTTGTTAAGTGTAATAAAGAAAATACATATCTTACCTATTTCAAGACCATGTTCAAGGAAACTAGTGATGAGCGGGTTCGGTTCCTCGGGATCCGACCCGCCCGAACTTCACCTTTTTTTTTACACGGGTCCGAGCGACTCGGATCCTCCCGCCTTGCTCGGTTAACCCGAGCGCGCCCGTACGTCATCATCCCGCTGTCGGATTCTCGCGAGATTTGGATTCTATATAAGGAGCCGCGCGTCGCCGCCATTTTCACACGTGCATTGAGATTGATAGGGAGAGGACGTGGCTGGTGTCCTCTCCGTTATATTAGAAAAGAACAGAGTAAACTGAGTGACTTAGTTATGTGGGGAGGATTGGGGATGGGGAGCAGCTGTTAGGGAGTACAGTGCAGGGTTTACCACCAGTGAGTTAGTTTAATCCTTTTTTTCTCTGCCTTAAAAAAAACGCTCCACCATATCTGTGCTCAGTGTGCTGCACTGCTGCATGATATATCTGTGCTGTGTGCACTGCTCACACTGCCTAATTGTGGGGACTGGGGAGCAGTTATAGCAGGAGTACAGTGCACAGTTTTGCTGACAGTGACTACCAGTCCAGTATACGTTTGTCTGCCTGAAAAACACTCCTGTGGTGTTTTTTTTTCTTCTTCATACTAGTTTAGCAGTCTGCTGACAGTGTCCACCAGGTCCGTTATATACAGTATATTATATATATAAGCAGTACGGTAGGCCACGGCTGTACCTACCTCTGTGTCGTCAGTGCACTCGTCGTCCATAAGTAATATAATACTATACTTACTATCCATCCATCTACATTGTATTGTATACCTACCTGTGGTGTTTTTTTTTTTCTTCATACTAGTTTAGCAGTCTGCTGACAGTGTCCACCAGGTCCGCTATATACAGTATATTATATATATAAGCAGTACGGTAGGCCACGGCTGTACCTACCTCTGTGTCGTCAGTGCACTCGTCGTCCATAAGTAATATAATACTATACTTACTATCCATCCATCTACATTGTATTGTATACCTACCTGTGGTGTTTTTTTTTTCTTCTTCATACTAGTTTAGCAGTCTGCTGACAGTGTCCACCAGGTCCGTTATATTATATACAGTATATTATATATATATATGCAGTACGGTAGGCCACGGCTGTACCTACCTCTGTGTCGTCAGTGCACTCGTCGTCCATAAGTAATATAATACTATACTTACTATCCATCCATCTACATTGTATTGTATACCTACCTGTGGTGTTTTTTTTTCTTCTTCATACTAGTTTAGCAGTCTGCTGACAGTGTCCACCAGGTCCGTTATATACAGTATATTATATATATAAGCAGTACGGTAGGCCACGGCTGTACCTACCTCTGTGTCGTCAGTGCACTCGTCGTCCATAAGTAATATAATACTATACTTACTATCCATCCATCTACATTGTATTGTATACCTACCTGTGGTGTTTTTTTTTTCTTCATACTAGTTTAGCAGTCTGCTGACAGTGTCCACCAGGTCCGCTATATACAGTATATTATATATATAAGCAGTACGGTAGGCCACGGCTGTACCTACCTCTGTGTCGTCAGTGCACTCGTCGTCCATAAGTAATATAATACTATACTTACTATCCATCCATCTACATTGTATTGTATACCTACCTGTGGTGTTTTTTTTTTCTTCTTCATACTAGTTTAGCAGTCTGCTGACAGTGTCCACCAGGTCCGTTATATTATATACAGTATATTATATATATATATGCAGTACGGTAGGCCACGGCTGTACCTACCTCTGTGTCGTCAGTGCACTCGTCGTCCATAAGTAATATAATACTATACTTACTATCCATCCATCTACATTGTATTGTATACCTACCTGTGGTGGGTTTTTTTTTCTTCATACTAGTTTAGCAGTCTGCTGACAGTGTCCACCAGGTCCGTTATATACAGTATATTATATATATATAAGCAGTACGGTAGGCCACGGCTGTACCTACCTCTGTGTCGTCAGTGCACTCGTCCTCCATAAGTAATATACTACTATACTTACTATCCATCCATCTACATTATTGTATACCTACCTGTGGTGTTTTTTTTTTTCTTCATACTAGTTTAGCAGTCTGCTGACAGTGTCCACCAGGTCCGTTATATTATATACAGTATATTATATATATATATATAAGCAGTACGGTAGGCCACGGCTGTACCTACCTCTGTGTCGTCAGTGCACTCGTCGTCCATAAGTAATATAATACTATACTTACTATCCATCCATCTACATTGTATTGTATACCTACCTGTGGTGTTTTTTTTTCTTCATACTAGTTTAGCAGTCTGCTGACAGTGTCCACCAGGTCCGTTATATACAGTATATTATATATATATATAAGCAGTACGGTAGGCCACGGCTGTACCTACCTCTGTGTCATCAGTGCACTCGTCGTCCATAAGTAATATAATACTATACTTACTATCCATCCATCTACATTGTATTGTAAACCTACCTGTGGTGGTTTTTTTTTTTCTTCATACTAGTTTAGCAGTCTGCTGACAGTGTCCACCAGGTCCGTTATATACAGTATATTATATATATAAGCAGTACGGTAGGCCACGGCTGTACCTACCTCTGTGTCGTCAGTGCACTCGTCGTCCATAAGTAATATAATACTATACTTACTATCCATCCATCTACATTGTATTGTATACCTACTTGTGGTGGGTTTTTTTTTCTTCATACTAGTTTAGCAGTCTGCTGACAGTGTCCACCAGGTCCGTTATATACAGTATATTATATATATAAGCAGTACGGTAGGCCACGGCTGTACCTACCTCTGTGTCGTCAGTGCACTCGTCCTCCATAAGTAATATAATACTATACTATCCATCCATCTACATTGTATACCTGTGGTGGCTTTTAGTTGTGCGCATTAAAATATGGAGAACAAAAATGTGGAGGTTAAAAAAATAGGGAAAGATCAAGATCCACTTCCACCTCGTGCTGAAGCTGCTGCCACTAGTCATGGCCGAGACGATGAAATGCCATCAACGTCGTCTGCCAAGGCCGATGCCCAATGTCATAGTACAGAGCATGTAAAATCCCAAACACAAAAGATCAGTAAAAAAATGACCCAAAAATCAAAATTAAAAGCGTCTGAGGAGAAGCGTAAACTTGCCAATATGCCATTTACGACACGGAGTGGCAAGGAACGGCTGAGGCCCTGGCCTATGTTCATGGCTAGTGGTTCAGCTTCACATGAGGATGGAAGCACTCATACTCTTGCTAGAAAACTGCAGTGCCACTCCTAGATGGGCCAGGTGTTTGTGTCGGCCACTAGGGTCGCTTAGCTTAGTCGTCACACAGCTACCTCATTGCGCCTCTTTTTTTCTTTGCGTCATGTGCTGGTTGGGGAGTATTTTTTGGAAGGGCCATCCTGCGTGACACTGCAGTGCCACTCCTAGATGGGCCAGGTGTTTGTGTCGGCCACTTGGGTCGCTTAGCTTAGTCACACAACGACTTTGGTGCAGCTCTTTTTTTCTTTGCATCATGTGCTGTTTGGGGACTATTTTTTTAAGTGCCATCCTGTCTGACACTGCAGTGCCACTTCTAGATGGGCCAGGTGTTTGTGTCGGCCACTAGGGTCGCTTAGCTTAGTCGTCACACAGCTACCTCATTGCGCCTCTTTTTTTCTTTGCATCATGTGCTGTTTGGGGACTATTTTTTTGAAGTGCCATCCTGCCTGACACTGCAGTGCCACTCCTAGATGGGCCAGGTGTTTGTGTCGGCCACTTGTGTCGCTTAGCTTAGCCATCCAGCGACCTCGGTGCAAATTTTAGGACTAAAAATAATATTGTGAGGTGTGAGGTGTTCAGAATAGACTGAAAATGAGTGTAAATTATGGTTATTGAGGTTAATAATACTATGGGATCAAAATGACCCCCAAATTCTATGATTTAAGCTGTTTTTTAGGGTTTTTTGAAAAAAACACCCGAATCCAAAACACACCCGAATCCGACAAAAAAAATTCGGTGAGGTTTTGCCAAAACGCGTTCGAACCCAAAACACGGCCACGGAACCGAACCCAAAACACAAAACCCGAAAAATTTCAGGTGCACATCACTAGGGAAACGTATATCAGTTAATTGTATAATTGATCATTTTATCTTGGAAGTGATGGCACCCTGATGTTTTTTCTAACAGGAAGTACTTCTACCATCCAACTAATGGTGTTTGGTTAGTGGCTGGGTCCATTTGAGGCTCATCTCACTGCAGCTCATTAGCATTTCATTCAGGATGCAGTCAAGATGCTGGCGTTTGGCATCCCGGCGATCGTAAAGCTGACGCCAGCATCCCGAAACTGCTCGGAATGCTGATGCTGGCATCCCAACATAGATAGCGATGCAGAATGGCAAACTCCGGATTCAGTTGATGCCAAAGTCTGTACTGGCAAGGCACGTGGGAGGGTTAGGGTTAGGCTGCGAGGGCGGGAGGGCTAGGGTTAGGCTGCAGGGAGGGAGATTAGGAAGGGTGGGTTAGAGTTAGGCACCACTGAAGAAGCTTTTGGGGAAGGGGGGTAGGTTACGGTCAGGCTGTGGGAAAGGTGGGTTAGGGGGGAGGGATGTTGTAACGTGAATACGAGATACTACTGTGCGGTGTAATGTGAATGAGGGACACTACTGTGTGGCATAATTTTAATTGGAAGTATTATTGTGTCCATGCCCTTCCCCCACAAGACCATGCCCCATTTCCAATACTCACACCTTATTCCAAATGTGTGTAGGGGGGGCCGCCAGCCCCTTACTTTGCTAGGGGCGCTCGGACCCCTAGATACACCCCTGGTTACTGGCAAAGTTTGGACTGATAATACTGAAACAAGCAGCCAGGTGCAACCCCCCCAACAAGTGTCACCCCTAGGCATAGGCGTGCGCAGCACATTTTATTAGGGGGTGCACTGTCGGAGGGGTGTGTCTAGCACCGCCTTTTGGGCGTGTCTAGCACCATCTATTGACGTCAACGCAATATAAAATA
Organism: Pseudophryne corroboree; assembly: GCF_028390025.1. Lineage (NCBI taxonomy): Eukaryota > Metazoa > Chordata > Amphibia > Anura > Myobatrachidae > Pseudophryne > Pseudophryne corroboree. The sequence goes on from NC_086447.1 coordinate 154,887,995, forward strand.
TCCTCCCTTGTGCCAATCCTAATAAAGCAGATACATTGTCAGATGTTGTGGTGTGCTCCAAACAAACACCCGTGATGGCACTCACTGCAATTACACTGCTCCTCCTCAGCCTGGTCTGGCTGCCCCTCTCTTTCCTCTGCAAGCTGCAGCAGCTTACTTACAAGTTGTCATGATTCCTGTACTCCAGACCGGAGGAGATCTTATGGCAGGGATCTGAGTACAGGAAAATAAGCTGGTTGTGGGAGCTGGATAGCCTAGTAACCCCTGGCGCCCTAACTCCGTTGTCTCGCCCGTGTTATCAGAAATCCCCTGCGAGACTATGGTTGCTTGAGCCCATGGCAGCCGCGTTCGAAGGGCGGATTATGTCTGCCCAACCCCGATGCCCCCGCAGGTCTTAATGGGAGACAAGGGGAAGTCCGAGACAGGGTGATAACAAGGGGCCCTCTGACTAAGCAACCAGGCCAGGGGTTACAAGCTAACTAACTAAATCAAAAGGTATGTGCGGACTAGCCGCCAGGAAAAAGGACAACCAAGGATCCACTGATCCGACACTCCTATCCGGCTCCGCCGGACACCAGAGTGGATCTGTGGAAGCGGAATCCTCCGCAAAGCTCCAGAACACAATTAAACAAAATAATAAACAGAAGCGGACAAGCCGCAACACACGGCTGCGCCGCGACTCACGAACACCACCAGATGTTAACGGTGCTCGGTCAGACTCCAGGAACAGATGGTAACTTCCGAGTACAGGATCTCTGAGGACAGGAACAACCGAAAAGACCGGGACTAGGAACTCTCTGCAGCAGACACAGGCAAACAGGAAGCTCAGGAACTAGCAGGAACCAAGCTCAGAACTCAAGCAGACTGAAAACCCAGAAATATCACCAGCGTCTGTGAACTGCAATCAGCCAGCATATAACAGAGAGGCCTAATTAATAATCCAGAGCAGCTGGCCTATTGCATGATTCCAGCTGACAAGATGCAATTAGCAGCCAGGTGAGGCTGAACACATGGAACAAGCTGCAATTACACAGACTAACCAGCGGCAGCAGACAAGAGCATACTAAAACAGAGCAACAGGAAATCCTGGCATGCAAGACAACTTAATAAACATAAAATAGAAATGAACCACTACCTGTGGTTCATAACAGTATCCCCTCCTTAAGGGTGAGCTCCGAGCACCCCATGATACCCACGGGGAACATAAACAGAAGTATAACATAAAATACAGAACCAAAATGCAAAACAGGAATGAGCCACAGCCGTGGCTCATAACATTACCCCCCTCTTGAGGAGGGGTCAAAAGACCCCAAAATTCAGACTATCCAGAACAAGGGATACAAAAAAAAAAAAAACCTGACACATTGGTCAAACAGACACGAAAACAGAAACAAGCTGTAACCACAGCTTGTAACAGTGCCCTCCCCCTGACGGTGGCCACTGGACACAAGATAAGGAAAAAAAATCTTTTTTTTCTTTTTTTTATCAAGGCAAGAGTCAAAAATTATTTCTTTTTCTTCTTCTTCTTTTTACAAAGCTCTTTAGGTCTGACCAAGGTAATTCCCCAAACATTGTCTGAACTGATGGTACCACCCAACAAGGCTGCGTTCAAATCAGAGACAGGTTTCTTACCCTTGGGAGCTGAACTTTCTGGCAAAGTACTATTATTAGAAGAAGAAGAAGAAGTCAGAAAAGCACATCCTGCAGTCAAAACAACGGGCTGGGATTCTTGTGCCGAGTTTACAGTATTTGGTGGAATCTCAGAAGACAAGACGGGTGACTTAGAGGAACCTGAACCAATTTCTTTGGAACCATATCTTTTAATAATTGCATCACTGAATGCTGGGGGATCCTGAAGAATGGGATCTTCAGCTTTCATTAGGCTGGTCACCCACTCAAAAGGCTCTCCTTTAAAAGAATAAATAAGATAGAGCACAAGGTTCTCTGGAGTGATGCCCAGAAATGGTCTAGACAACATAATAATGTAATAGTGTTTGTAAAGCGCCAGAAATTGGGCTAAGTCCCCATCAAAGATTATGGATGTTGAGATATCAGAGTCAGGATCTGTTTCCTTCCCATCTGACTGACTGAAGTGCTTTGCTAGTATCTGGTCACTATTGACCTTACTTGAGGCTGAGACTCTCTGAACCCCACCCGGGGCAGTGACTTTCTGAACCCCACCCGGGGCAGTGACTTTCTGAACCCCACCCGGGGCAGTGACTTTCTGAACCCCACCCGGGGCAGTGACTTTCTGAACCCCACCCAGGGCAGTGACTTTCTGAACCCCACCCGGGGCAGTGACTTTCTGAACCCCACCCGGGGCAGTGACTTTCTGAACCCCACCCGGGGCAGTGACTCTCTGAACCCCACCCGGGGCAGTGACTCTCTGAACCCCACCTGGGGCAGTGACTCTCTGAACCCCACCTGGGGCAGTGACCTCCGGGAACCCCGCTGGGGCAGTGGCCTCCGGGAACCCCGCTGGGGCAGTGGCCTCCGGGAACCCCGCTGGGGCAGTGGCCTCCGGGAACCCCGCTGGGGCAGTGGCCTCCGGGAACCCCGCTGGGGTCAGCACCTCGGATTCTTTTACTGGGACCGGACCGTTGGCCTCCCTGACTGGGATCGGGCCATCGGCCTCCCTCTCTGAGTCGATAATTATCGAAAGTTCTCCTGGGACAATGACTTCCGGGACTTTTGCTGAAGCCATAACGTTCAGATCCTCCACTAATGCTATGCTTCTTAAGTTCTTTCCTGGGGAAGCGACTTCTAGACCCTTCTTTGGGGCTGCGTCTCTCGAGACCCCACTTGGGGATATTACTTCAAAGATCCCTTCTGGGGTTTTGCTTCTCGAGTTCCCTTCAAGAACTATGGTTTTAGATACCCTTTCTGGGATTGCGCTTTTCAAATCCCTACCTGGGGTAACAGCTTCTGAGACCCCTTCCGGTATGGACACCTGAACTATAATATTTGATGTCCCTCTATAAGCTAGGGCATCGGGTACCGCTCCAGCACTCTGGGCATCGGGTACCGCTCCAGCACTCTGGGCATCGGGCACCGCTCCAGCACTCTGGGCATCGGGCACCGCTCCAGCACTCTGGGCATCGGGCACCGCTCCAGCACTCTGGGCATCGGGCACCGCTCCAGCACTCCGGGCACCGCTCCAGGACCCTGGGCATCGGGCACCGCTCCAGGACCCTGGGCATCGGGCACCACTCCAGGACCCTGGGCATCGGGCACCACTCCAGGACCCTGGGCATCGGGCACCACTCCAGGACCCTGGGCATCGGGCACCACTCCAGGACCCTGGGCATCGGGCACCACTCCAGGACCCTGGGCATCGGGCACCACTCCAGGAACCTGGGCATCCCTCCAGGAACCTGGGCATCGGGCACCCCTCCAGGGACTTGCAACTCCGCTTCCACAGGAACCTCAAGAGAGGAGAGAAACATTCTCTTTTGATTCCTGAATCTATAATGGGGCTCCCTTGCCCAAGGACCCCAATTATAGGACAGAGAGCTTTTTTGTGTGGGTTGTGTGACAAGTACCTCTGCCACAGTAGAGACAGGAGTAGGTCTTGTATCATGACTCAACTTGGCCAGAGGGCAAGACTCGTCACCACACTTTGGCTTGCGCAACTCACAGGTCTGCAGATAATGGCCTAAACCCCCACAATATAGGCATAAGTTTAAGTTTCTGCGACGCAGACGCTCCTCTTCTGAGAGCCTGGGCCGCAGAAAACTTTTAAACCTTTTCTCTTCAATTAAACCAGAGGATTCTCTTGTCACCATACTGTGAACAAGAGTCTCTTTAGAGATAGATGTACTCTCAACGACTTCTGGCAAAATGAGCAAGATTTTAGTCAGAAGGTTTTGCAGTTGCTTTAGGGATTGCTGCCAAACTTGTAGTCGCTCTGGTCTCAAAGCACTGAATACAGAGTTCAGGGCTTCGAGAGATGCCTGCAGGGCTTGCATAGTAGACATAGGAGGATTTAAGACAAGGCAAGACAAGACAAGACAAGACTAAATTTTGCTAAACAAATCAAGACTTTTTTTTTTAAATTTATTTATTTTTTTTAATTTTTTTTTAAACACCGGACTGGATTCTAAACACCGGACTGGATTCTAAACACCGGACTGGATTCTAAACACCGGACTGGATTCTAAACACCGGACTGGATTCTAAACACCGGACTGGAATCTGCACACTGAATTCTATACAGGACTGGATTCTAAACACCGGATTGGATTCTGCACACTGAATTCTAGACAGGACTGGATTCTAGACTAGACACTGGACTGGGCCAAAAAAGAAAAAAAGTTTTATTTCTTTTTTGTGGTATGGCTGGTGATAATGTTATGATTCCTGTACTCCAGACCGGAGGAGATCTTATGGCAGGGATCTGAGTACAGGAAAATAAGCTGGTTGTGGGAGCTGGATAGCCTAGTAACCCCTGGCACCCTAACTCCGTTGTCTCGCCCGTGTTATCAGAAATCCCCTGCGAGACTATGGTTGCTTGAGCCCATGGCAGCCGCGTTCGAAGGGCGGATTATGTCTGCCCAACCCCGATGCCCCCGCAGGTCTTAATGGGAGACAAGGGGAAGTCCGAGACAGGGTGATAACAAGGGGCCCTCTGACTAAGCAAGTAAAGCAACCAGGCCAGGGGTTACAAGCTAACTAACTAAATCAAAAGGTATGTGCGGACTAGCCGCCAGGAAAAAGGACAACCAAGGATCCACTGATCCGACACTCCTATCCGGCTCCGCCGGACACCAGAGTGGATCTGTGGAAGCGGAATCCTCCGCAAAGCTCCAGAACACAATTAAACAAAATAATAAACAGAAGCGGACAAGCCGCAACACACGGCTGCGCCGCGACTCACGAACACCACCAGATGTTAACGGTGCTCGGTCAGACTCCAGGAACAGATGGTAACTTCCGAGTACAGGATCTCTGAGGACAGGAACAACCGAAAAGACCGGGACTAGGAACTCTCTGCAGCAGACACAGGCAAACAGGAAGCTCAGGAACTAGCAGGAACCAAGCTCAGAACTCAAGCAGACTGAAAACCCAGAAATATCACCAGCGTCTGTGAACTGCAATCAGCCAGCATATAACAGAGAGGCCTAATTAATAATCCAGAGCAGCTGGCCTATTGCATGATTCCAGCTGACAAGATGCAATTAGCAGCCAGGTGAGGCTGAACACATGGAACAAGCTGCAATTACACAGACTAACCAGCGGCAGCAGACAAGAGCATACTAAAACAGAGCAACAGGAAATCCTGGCATGCAAGACAACTTAATAAACATAAAATAGAAATGAACCACTACCTGTGGTTCATAACAGTATCCCCTCCTTAAGGGTGAGCTCCGAGCACCCCATGATACCCACGGGGAACATAAACAGAAGTATAACATAAAATACAGAACCAAAATGCAAAACAGGAATGAGCCACAGCCGTGGCTCATAACACAAGTCAGTCACTCACTGACAGTCGCAGACTAGTACTGCTGCTGCTGGAAAAACGAGTGACATGTCAATGCTGCTGCCGGCTGCCTGCCAGAGTTGAATTTGTCTTCCTAAGAGGAACGCTGGCTGCATGCTGATCCTCATCAGTGTCTGGAGTTGGCATAGCATAGAAGGAGAGAGGTGGGCATGTGGCGGGTGTGACGGCTGGACGGTGGCATCCTTGATTAACCCAGGCGTCTGGTCAGTAATGCAGTCCTGACAGGGTGCAGCGCAGAGGGGACAGTAATCAGCCTGCTCGGCGATCGCTGCATCAGGCATGTGAGATCGAGGTGCCAGATATTAGGGGGTGCCTGTGCGCACCAGGCACCCCCCCTGCGCACACCTATGCCCCTAGGTATGTGCCTCATGTGCCTAATTGGTACTTCACCACTGGGATCCGCCACTGCTCAGGACAAAGATGATGAGTGTCGAGACGGCAGGGCAGTGCCGCCTAAATCTGTGCAGTTGGTTGGCACCCTCGACACAGTGCAGGTAATCATTTTGTAAGGCAAATACATTTTCAAGACCATGTAGCGTGTTCATTTACTTGCAGCAAGTTATGGCCTCCATACACTTGTGCGATGCGATGCGACATCGTGGGGCATCTCATCGGCAGTTCAGGGGGGTCATTCCGAGTTGATCGCTCGCTAGCAGTTTTTAGCAGCCATGCAAACGCTATGCCGCCTCCCCCTGGGAGTGTATTTTAGCTTAGCAGAAGTGTTAACGAAAGGATCGCAGAGCGGCTACAAAGATTTTTTGTGCCGTTTTAGAGTAGCTCAAAACCTACTCAGCGCTTGCGATCACTTCAGACTGTCCAGTTCCTGTTTTGACGTCAGGAACACGCCCTGCGTTCGACCAGCCACACCTGCATTTTTCCTGGTACGCCTGCATTTTTTTTGAACACTCCCTGAAAACGGTCAGTTGACACCCAGAAACGCCCTCTTCCTGTCAATCACTCTGCGGCCAGCAGTTCCACTGAAAAGCTTCGCTAGACCCTGTGTGAAACTACATCGTTCATTGTAATAGTATGTTGCGCGTGCGCATTGCGCCGCATACGCATGCGCAAAAGTGCAATTTTTTTGCCTCATCGCTGCACAGCGAACGAATGCAGCTAGCGATCAACTCAGAATGAAATCGCACCTGAACTGCCAAAGTGATTATCATGCGATCATGCGATATATCGCATGGTAATCACGTGATAGGCACATCATCGCCGAGTGGGAGCGGCCTCTGGCACTGTGATACGATAAATATTATGTGCAGCACATACTATCTTGAGAGGCGGGATTCGACCGGTGTGCCCGTGCATCGCGTCGCAAGGTACCTAAAATGTGCATACAATCCTCCGATTTCTCTCACAGATCCGGTCGAAATCGAAGGTTAGCACCGATTATCTCACAAGCGTATGGGCACCATAACATTGCATGCCTCGTCTGTGCCATATGCACCCAGGGAGTTACGTGCTTGAATATATTAGTTCAGTCTTCAAAGAACCTTTCCGAGTGTATAGGGAAAAGTTACAGTTATTCTTGACCTTTATCTTCATAAGAACCAGGTCAGAATCGTATCTGTTCATATTACTGTGCCCTTGACAATGACACGGCATTTCCAGGTTCGCTGTATTCACAGAAGTCTTCCAGATTTAGTGGAGATCAGTCCCTGTTTCTGCAGTCTTTGTCCTGTTGTTCCTGCACTGTCATCATGTATCCCAGATTTAATTGCTAAAGGTTTTCATATACTCTGTTTTATTATCTTGTGTTCAGGTACATCTCATTCTCTAAATCTCAGCAGAAAGCTGCCTTCCCGAGAAACCCTTACAGGAAAATAACAACTGACATAAATAAAGAGCATTTTGTACTTTATTGAAAAGAAAACAGCTGAAATTGGATTTCTCCTTTACCTTCTGAGATCCGGGGGTTCTGAACCTTTTTTGTCTGATATGGTCTGGTGCTTAATTCATTTTTTTTTGCCTTGAGATATTTTTCTATCTTATTTTAATTATATTTTTTAGGAGAAACTTAATTGCACAACCAAGAACAAGCAGGTAGAGCTTATGAAGTAGGCTACATAAATGTAACTGTAGGATCAGGAATAACTGATACAGCACTGGAGCCAAACACATACTGTATCATACAACTCAACAGTTCTAAAGGAAATAGATGAACATTAAAAAAAGGAATCCACTCAAAATTGTAAATCTAATATGAGGTGGACATTACAAGGTTACTATTAACATGTCTTTCACTAAGTCCCTCTGGGGACTGTTTATCTAATATATTTGTCCAAAACCTCAAAAACACCTGTATTGAGAGGGTGGGGGTACACGCAGATATTAAGGGTCCCCAGGATGTAAGAAAAAGGGACATCATCCATGGTCCCTCCATTTTTGATAGCAGAACCAGACCCCATAGGTTTCTATGGGAGCTGATACGCTATTGGATTTACTAAGCTCAGGAATGGAGTTTGGCCCCAACAGCTAATGAAGAAGATGGAGGAGTAGGAGTCAGTGATCAGGATGGCTGCTGGAGAGTAGACCCGGAAGAGGTCATAGGCACAGTGTATGTGTGTAACAGACCGTCACAGACTGTGGGGCTTATGTAATAGACTGCGAGGTGTGCAGGAATTCCGGCAAGTATGCCTGTCATTTTAAATCAACAAGCATTTACAAGGCAAAACCAGGTTGTTGCTTTAAAAATACGGTCATACTTGTTGGAATTTCCGCACAGCCTGCACCTCGCAGGCTATTACATAATGCACCTCGCAGGCTATTACATAATGCACCTCGCAGGCTATTACATAATGCACATCGCAGGCTATTACATAAGTCGCTGTGTGTCAGTTATCTGATCTTCCTTCCCACATCGATTGTGCATCAGTTTCTGTGTCAGTGATGGTGTCTGTGAAACAAAGTGCATCAGTTTCTGTGTTTGTGTGAGACACAGTGTGCATTAGTGTAAAACATAGGTGTGTCAGTGTGTATGAGAAATGGAGTGAGCATCAGTGTGAGTGTGCATCAGTGTGTGCGTGCGACATATAGTGTGTGTGAAACATGGAGTGTGTATCAATGTGAGACATGGAGTGTGGATCAATGTGTGTGTTAGATGTGGAGTGTGAGTCCGTGTGTTTGAGACATACAGTATAGTATATATATACAGTCTGTGTGTTAGACACGGAATGTGTGTGAGACATGGAGTGCATAACAGTGTGTGTAAGAGACACAGTGTGTCGGATTCTGTGTATTAGACACAGTGTGTGTGTGTGTGTGTGTGTGTGTGTGTGTGTGTGTGTGTGTGTGTGTGTGAGAGACACGGAGTGTGTTACAGTGTGTGTGTGAGACAAAGAATGTGTGCCGGTTTCTGTGTGTGAAACACGGAATGTATGTATGTAAGTGACACAGGGTGTGCATTGGTTTGTGTGCGTGAGACAGTGTGTGTGCACGTGAGACAAGGAGTGTGCATCAGTGTTAAAAGACTGATGCTCAGCTCCCTGGTTATGCTGGCTGTCAGCAGTAAGTAACACTTACTGACTTGCTCTCTAGTCCAGGTCCCTTCTGTGCATGTGTGACATATCTTTTATATTGTTATGAGAGCCCCTATAATGTTGCTATTATATACTGTACATATTTACTTTCTATAACAATTCAACCTTTCCATGTAAATGGACTTTGCTCAGTGCTCCAGAGAAGCTACACGGTAGAATCTGAGAGTCCAGAGTACAAGCAGCAAAGTAGGTTGATCCACTTAATCTTCATTCTCCTGTTGCCAAGAACTATACCTAATGCTTTCAAATACATTTCACTTTATTCAAAAGTACTACTTTCTCAATAAATAGGATCTGTTACATGTACAACTTCTCCATATTTCACTTTAGTACAATCAGTGAACACTTACAAGAGGTACAATTGTGCAAAGCTAACTATTCCTTCATAATACCATTTCAATGAAAGAGATTTCACTATAATTATTTGATCAAATTTAAGAAACAATTATAATGTTTTCAACCTTAAAAAATGAATCTCAACATACATACAGTACACTGCTAGCTAATCTCCCCTTTACTGCAGTTTATGAAAGTAATCAGTATAGTCACGGTTACATGGTCCAGCTGGGTCTGTAAAGGTGGTGCACATACAATGTGGATAGGATTGCCATACATACAGAACACTGCTAGCTAATCTCCCCTTTACTGCAGTTTATGAAAGTAATCAGTATAGTCACGGTTACATGGTCCAGCTGGGTCTGTAAAGGTGGTGCACATACAATGTGGATAGGATTGTCCTTATATAGTCACGGTTACATGGTCCAGCTGGGTCTGTAAAGGTGGTGCACATACAATGTGGATAGGATTGTCCTTATATTTTTGGATGTTACTGAATGAGACTGAACAGTCTTACCAGTTACTTAAGCTGAGCGTAGACTGTTCCCTTTAAGATAAATACAGATTGTTATAGTTTGTCCTATTCTGAATTAGACAATGTAAACATAGATAAATGAGCATTAAGCTGGGTACACACCGGGAAGTATATTGCTAGTATGTCGGCGGGTATATACAATTGGGGTGGCTCCCAGGTATGCTATCCCTCTGTCTGGATGCGTTTTAGTATGAGCCTTTATCATGGCCTTACTGTAGACAAATGACATGGCCCTATGTGGGCACTGCCATTATGTAGTGTTAGTACCGCTGATATCGGAGAAGCCTTGAAGTGGCCAGCAGCTAAACATGTATTTGAAAACGCATGTGACCAATTTCTCTGAAATTCTATTACCAGATAGGTACAGGTATGGTTACAGGTAATTTTTAGTGTGCTGGGGGGATACCAGGGGGGAGGGAAAATCTCTGTCTGCTGTTTGTTTGTGACCCCACCCTTTTCTAGCACCTGATATATAATTAGCTCCAGGAATGATTGAGCAGCTACTACTGTTTGTCAAAGTACATAGGTCCACGACTTTTCACATGATACTAAAATGGAAATTTTTCATCCAGAAAAATAGGATAGGAGGGAAAAAAATCAGTGGCAATGTTAAAAAAAAAATTATTGGATACCCCCTTATATGAGATCTTTTTACATGGCCTTGAAGAGGGATAGAGTGGAGAGAGAGAAAGTACAAACCAACCAGCTCCTGTCATACCTGTGGTTGGAGGTGGACTGCCACTTTGCATCATAACAGCATCATAGCTTGTGCAGGGGCTGCTGGCAGGTCTGGAGGACACAGGACGGAGACCCAGACTCACTGGCAGGACAGACAGAAGCACAAGCAGGACTAAGGGACAGTCACACTGACAGTGTTAGAAGACAGGCTCACAGGTTAGACAGGCAGAGACAATGAATTAGATCTTCCTTGATATGAGTCATATTTAATTTCAACTACAAAAGTGGGATCAATTCAAAGAGGGGAGGTGTTCCTGCCCCTGCAGGTAAGTGCAGCTATATGCCACAGTTTCAGTACCGCCTCTCTCGCTGATCTTTGTTCGCAGCCCCACAGGTGATCACCGAGATCAGGATGCAAGGGGAGCAAGTTCAGATTCCAATGCTGCGTTTATTCACCACTGCAATGGCATCTTGCCTCCTTTGCCCCTTATTGAATTGACCCCTATAAGTCAGCAGAGAAACATGCTCCTAGCACAATATATCAATTGTCAGCGTCAATGGAATATGACAAAACAAATTAAAAAGACAATCTCACCAAAAAATCTCTAGAATACAGACAGTGTCTCACAAGTCACATGACAATCACACATTTTAAATTGTCTTTTAATGCGCTGACACTGAAAAGTATGGATGTTGTACTTTTGATGGTAAGAACGTGGTACGTTTCACACACCCTCTTTCCTTTTACCAAACTAACACTCAATTTGGGGATGTCACAAGGATGGTCATCTACTGACCCTTCCATGTCGTACAGACGCTTAATTCTGGTTCTTTTTGTCAATGTTGAAATTGTGAGAGATAGATCGCTCCCATGTGGTGTCTCACGTTCCTCCATGCTACTGCGCATGCGCAAGTTTCTCAGCACGCCTGTTACCCCAAGTATCCCTGTGTTACCGATGTTGGTAGCCGCAGAGTACAGTAAATCAGAGTACGTTACCAGGTACACTCTGCTGCACATTAACCCTGTGTATATTCCTTGTGGACTATGGTCCTTCAATAAATCTTGTTCCTAAGACATCCCCCGAGTGGACTCACATCTACAGTATTACACACACTGCAGACATCTTCCAATAACATTTGTCACGCCAAAAGCAAAAATACCCCAGTCTCACTCTAGATAAACAGCCTTATAGGACACAACGCAAAGTTGGTTAGGCTTGGTCAATCTTTCGAAAGATCTTAATTATGCAGTAACACCTGCAAAAGATATCTATTCATAGTCTGTGGCTTAGCAGTTTGGCAGTAACAGAGGTTTTAAATGTTTGATGAACATGGAATAGCATAACTCAAGGGGTGTGAATGCTACATGAAATGCTGCATGACATAGCTCAATATGGTCCATAAAATCATGATAATTGAATGAGTCTACCCGGTTGCGGAAGGGGTGTTTTGTAGAGGTGGTACAAATTTAGGTATTATGTGGGTGGATTTGTAGAAGGAACCCAATGTATGACAGTATAAGGAACAGGAATGGGGCGCAGAGTAGAATAAAAAATAACTACAATAGATAATAATAATTCAATCACACAGACAAAATAATCTATGAAATATTAAAGTACCAATATTATTTATAAATTAACAGGGTCAATATTATTTTTATAATAATTGGGGCCATATTAAATAATTACGGATAGAGGCTCCGATTGTAATGCACAGATGATGGTGTCCACGTAATTAAAATGTTATGACTTTTTCATTATTCATTTCTCATTTGGTTACGATGATAAATTAATAAATATTTATTCAATAATTGTGCCCCATACACATATTCATGGTTTGGGCCCTTGAATTAAGTATTAATTAATGACAGTGAAATACATATGTTTAACATGTTACTTTATTATGTTCTGGACAGACAGATACTGTTTGAGTAATGTTGCTGGCCAGACCAACTCTCTGGCATATTTCTCTCAACTTGCAAGCAATTTTGTCCTTATACACCTGCCACAGATTGCCGCACATGGTTAGCAATTCACATATTGAGCCCTCAAATTGCTGAGTATTAAATACATGTTGAGGCCAAAACTGACTGCGCTTTGAAGCGAGTTTAAATACGTCTGCTAAATCACACTCATACATTTCACGCTAATGGATATTCTGCTTAGTTTTGATGCACTGTTGTATTTTACACTCAATATTATTTAAATATTACATATATAATTTAAATATACTTAAGAATTTTTGGTAAGTTTTTGCAACATATTAAACTTATTGATTACTATTTTGATATACTTATTAAGACTTTGACAGTACTACTCACCTACTTGTATTTATATTGCTTAGATTTCTGGAGGGGGAAGAGTAGCCGAGAGAGGAAGCGGTAATGTAGATCAGCAGGGTGTTAGCTGGAAACTGGTGGGTACCTCGCTCAATGTTATGTATGTGTATCTATTTACATAAATATGTGTATTACAATATTTAGCTGCACTGTGCTCTCATGTAATTATATTATGCTGTGTGTATAAATTCATTGTATGTGTTTGTGTATTACTGCACTGTGTATACATGTGTTTATTACTGCACTTTGTGAACTTGTGTTTATGTGTAACTGGTGATGGCTACCTTTTTACTATCATTTAACATTCCATATATTTATTTATTAACAGTTATTTATATAGCGCACACATATTGCCCAGCATTACGGCCTCACAGCTGATTGAAGTGTGCCCTTAGGGCCTAACGGTACATTTCAATCAGCTGTGATGTCGTAATGCTAACCACTATGCTAGCGTGCTCCCCTATGTTGTTAAGCTTTATATAGCGACAATATATTAAGCAGCTCTTCACAAAGAACGCATAATTATTGGCATCAGTACTTGCCCCAGTGAAACCGAAGCACACAGAGGAATCCTACACAAATATGGGCAGGACATACAAACTCTACATAGATAAGGTATTGGTTAGAACAGAGGGGTTCTAGAGCTTTGGGGCAGTTATGTGTGATATAGCAGAGGGTATTGTTCTCCAATAGTATTGTGGCCAATTCAGTTCTTGAGTTCATGAGTTCCGTTCTTACCAGGGACTTACCCTTGAGGAGTTTGTAAATCTCCCTGTGTTTAACATTCCAGTGTACACCCACTGTCCAGAAACATTCTGGTAGGTTAATGCTAGTGTGAGTTTGCAGAAATATGTGAATAAATTAGCATAGCAGTCTCTATAAACCATTGTGCAAGTAACGAGTCAATAAAAGAAATAGATAGATGATAGATAGATAGATAGATAGATAGATAGATAGATAGATAGATAGATAGATAGATAGATAGATAGATAGATAAATGGATATACTATATGTATGAATGTATGTATGTATGTATGCATAGTATACTATATACAATATATATATATCCATATATATATATATATATATATATATATAAGGCAGGAAAGAGCGGGACGCAGAGACTTTTACAGCAGGGAGCACTCAGTAGTGTTTAATTATTCACGTGTCGGAGGATGAATCCTTTTCTTCAGTATACAATAAAAACATGAAGCAGTGGATTCGTTCCCTGAAACATTGATAATTAAACACTACTGGGTGTTTTGCTGCTGTAAAAGTCTCTAAGTGCCGCTCTCTTCTGATTGATATATATATATATATATATATATATATATATGTATATATAAATAATATTATACATATATAAATATATATACATATATAGTAATATATATAAAAATATATGTATATATATATATATATATATAGTTATATATATATAGTTTTATATATATATATATATATATAGATATATAGATATATATATACTATGTATATTTTTACAGTATTATATATATATATATATATATATATATATATATAGACAGAAGTGGGGGTCCGGCACAGCCACATAACCAAATGCTGCATTGGGTGCCCTCACAAAACGGAGACAGATAGCATAGAGATGATGCGGCACTCCAATGATTTGCACGCTGACAATGGTATAAAGTGCAACGTTTCAATGCCTTTTAATCAGACGGCATTACCTGATGAAAATGCCGTCTGATTAAAAGGCATTGAAACGTTGCACTTTATACCATTGTCAGCGTGCAAATCATTGGAGTGCCGCACCATCTCTATGCTATATATATATATATATATATATATATATATATATATTACTGTGCTGCCTTCTTCTGCATGCTATATCTGAGATGGCACACCTCTAAGGAGGGCACCGGAGCAAGACTCAGGAAGGCTAGTGGAGAGCCTGATGATTCCTTTGCTGTATATATATATATATATATATATATATGGTGTAGTGTATTCGTGAAACCGGCACTCCTTGCTTCCTTCAATTCATTAGAATTTTTTGTCTTTGTTTTCAATTCATATCCAGAATTTGACTATGTGCATTTGCTTTAAGATGCCTGTAGAGAGAGAAAGAGAGAGTACATCATATTAGTCAAACATCATATATGTATCCTGTCTGGATCTTAATTCTCTGTAAAGCAGAGCCACTGCAGTGACTCAGTGCTGCAAGAAATGGCAGTGCAGATGCTTTTCTTTTCTTAATATTTTAAATGTCCTATACAGTATTTCTTTTCATGAGGATATTGCAGATACCTGTGATTCTCTACTTGCCTAGGTAACGTGTGGTTTATATTATGCTGTGGTAGCTAGGATCATCGTGCATATTCTCTTCTGTCTGCTAGGAGATGCAACACTTACCCCCCATTTTCACAGGTTACTCAGCCCTTACCTTCTGTGCTTTGGACTTTCTCATATATATTGAGAGGCCTAGCCTATGTTACCAGTTCTAGAGAATAGAGAAGGACATACATATAGTCAAACAGATACATATTCATATGGTGATTTTTATTTGGATACTTTTATGTATTTTTCTGTATATTATTGTGGGGTAATGACATCTTTCTACAGTTCCAAATGCAATGCAATAGAAAACACTGTGCAAAAATAAAATCTGGGGATGCGAGTAAGATTTACAGAGAAGGTGTATTATGTTACACAGAAGCCTTGGGCGATAGTTACATGAAGATTTCTTTGTCAGTTGGCTCAATTAAAGTAAGCTTTACCAAAACCTTTGTGTGCACTTTATATAACAGAAAAATATCTCATATTTCATGGAACACAATTTTTAAAAAGAAAACATTACTATATTTGACATGCAGGAGTAACAGATGTTATTTGTACATTTGCAAATGTTACAAATATAATAAAATGATTTAGACTAAAGAAAACCAATCTTAGACATTAATACTAATGATTATTAAATATCAGTAGAAGGGTATTGTTGAATGAATGAATGAATGAATAAATAAATAAATAACAAGTTAAACTCTATGTTAGAGGCAGTCTGCAAAAATATACAGTAGGTCACATTCTTTTGGTAGAAAATCTTACCCGATTTTTTTGGGATTATGATGCAACGGAAGACATTCTAGAATGAATGGCGCTTGCCCCATTGCATAAAATCTTAAGATCAATACGTTAGATGCGGTGAAGATTGCCGCCTGCCATTGAAATATCTACAGATCTGCATCTTTTGCCATCTGCTGAACTATTTTTTCATCTCTCCCTCCACGTGACTCTGTGCCCCCTCGCTCCCCTCCCCATCCTACAATAACAGATGGCGTTGTCACAGTTTTATAGCGCAGCGGATACGCGCACAAGAAAAAGTTCTCTTCGGGGACAACGTTCCTATTTAGCAACAAATGCATTCAAGTTTTGGAAGTCAAATCTCCGAAAATACATCCAAGATAAACGATTCTCTGAATCAACATATTTCTCTCGTGTTGGAAGTAGCTATGAATCTTACATAGAGGTTCCCTGCTCTCACACTGCACCTCTCTCATGATTTCTTTTACTTATTTTATATACTTTTTTTCCTAATGCTTGGCATGATCTCTATTTATCATCTTGCCACTAGGAGAGCAGATAAATCAGGTGGGAATGTTACAGTTTCTCTCTCTTTCTCTCCCCTCCAATCTCTCGCTGCTTCTCTACCCTTCTACTTTATATTCGCTCCTTTTTTTGCTCATCCCCGGCTGCTGTCTTTCCCTTTTATCTTTTCTTTTTACCTTCGACTCTGTGAAAATTTGTGAAAATTTTTTTGGTAATATAATTCACATTTTATCTCACTTTTGAGATAAATAAATACAAGTTGCTCAATATTAAGTGTGTTTTAATTTTTGGGGCACAGAATTAAGTAGTAAATTATCTATCTATCTATCTATCTATCTATCTATCTATCTATCTATCTGTCTGTCTGTCTGTCTGTCTATCTATCTATCTATCTATCTATCTATCATGTCTATAGATTACAATTAATTATATCCACATATCTAATATTTCATTGTTTGGCCACAGTACTGTGCCAAAATATATAAAGTACAGTAAAAACTGACATTATTTGTTATAAGAATTGTTTATTATAGTTTTTATACTGACACTATGATGTACTGCATTTGTTTAGATTTAAATATCTGCCGGCGCAAATTTACCCTCTTACCCCAGGATCACAGTGATTACAAGTATAAATTTTAATACAACATGCGTATTTAATTTTTTTACAATTTTTCTTTTTAGGTTTCATTTATTTTTATATGCAATCATGGATGAATTTCTGACACAAAACTACAGATTCATTACCTATCAATCATGAGCCTAAAAGGTCTTTTGGGCATTACTGAAAAAAAAGATGATAAGTCATTAACGCTAAACAGCTCCTGGGACATATGCCATGAAAGTAGTTTCAGTTTTTCTTATATAAAAACTAAATATATGTTCTGCGTAAGAGTATAATCCATGGGGGTCTGATAAGTGTACATTCACTCATGATTCATGTTATTATATACAAGGTCAAAAATATTCACACATTTACTCAAGTTAAATTCACCAGTGATCCTAAAGTCTAATATTAAATGTACATATATATATATATATATATATATATATATGTATATATATATATATATATATATATATATATACTGTATATTTATATACTAGATTATATATATAAATATATATATATATATCACATTTAAGTTTTTAGTTACTAAACATGTAATATACAAAAATTGCACATTAAAACTAGAGCATTAGATGCAAAATGTTACCTATTGTCCATCCTATAACCACAACATTGCATATTGTACTGGATGACACACTAAGAAGTGCTCACGTATTCATGTGATGTAAATGAGATAGTACAGTGCTATATTTAAGTATATAACGGATACAAAAATAATGCTTTGTTAAACATACTGAACAATATTTTTTAATATAAAGATGAAATTTATTAAAGGACTGACACGGAAACAAGTCAATATGATTTTCAGCAATAAATGCAGTAGGTTAGTACAACATAGTAAGTATGAAGATATTTTCCAGCATTTTGCCTTTAACAGTATTGGAATAAGAGACACTTCTTATTAAATATTATCACTTGTTATTCCTCAGAGATCCTGTATATAAGAAATAATCGTAATTAATACGTAGAAAAGTGCAAATAAACAACAGTTGGCGTTAAGTTTCCGTGACTTTTAGTGGTTTAACACCACCAATCATCTCCAAACTGTTTACAGGCAGCCCCACCATTTACATTACAGTGAGAGAATAAGCATTCTTCAGCCGAGTTGTACGTTTGTTACAAATTCTGATCCAGAAGAGATACTGTGCTGATCTTTCCTTGTCGGTACGATGAAACATAATGCCAGGCGATGGAAATACACTGAATTATTCTGTAACAGAGTAAGGCAACCTGTGGGTCCACAGCTGCTGTCATGTAAGAGTACCAACATACCCACCTTTAGTTTACTCCGCCTAGAGACCAAAACCTGTTCTATGTACTGATAAATTAACTATTTATTTTTTACAGTTCTCGTCCTAACATTATTACTCATAAAGGATTTTTGACGTCATATTTTTTTTAACACGCTTCTGTATTGTTACGGATTCTTTTCATCGTCCTGCATTTACGTTCCCGTCTTCATGTCTTACATTTGATAGGAGCGCCCTCTACTGATGATTCCTGAACTTCCCTTCATTAGAACTGTCTATCTGGTTCAGATTGCCAGCTCCATGCTAACAGAGAAGTATCAGCAGAATGGATTGTGTTATGCAGTTTTTGAAATAAATGAATAAATAGACAATAAAAAAAATAAACAATATAAACAATATGAATGTGTCTGCAGCCTTTGACAAGGTGTGGAACACTTGTTTCCCTGCTGCATGTGATTAAACACAGTCCCCGATTTGTGTAATGATTATCCATATAGCCAGACATAGAGCAACAGAGTTGCAGGTTATGCATCGTGTTCAGTTTGCTAACAATTTTATAATAATAATAATAATAATAATAATAATAATAATAATAATAATATATTTCTATATATAAACATTTGCTGAGCAATTCCTTTGGATAATAATTACCTCCATACATTTATCTCATACAGATGATTTGGAAGTCCAAATTGCAGGCATGGTGCATAATAAATCGCTGGGCGATGCATATATTAGTGCACACAGAAATATATCTGTGTTCAGATAGATCTTTTGCAACAGGGACAGGTATTGTGTACACTAATGTTCATGATGGCTACAGAGCCGGCGCTAGGTCTCTCTACACCCTAGGCAAAGCTTCATCCCAATGACCCCTAACCTGCAAATCTACTACCACCACCTCCCGGAGGGGAGATGCCGGTGGCCACTAGGTGTGCTGGGGTGAACTGTATCATTATACATATACAGAGTAAAGGGACAACACTGAAGGACTTTTAAAGTGATAAAGTATATTGTAAACAAAGTCACAAAATGCTGTCCGTGAGTGGCGACTATTCTTTATACCGGTTGAGTATCCCATATCCAAAATGCTTGGGACCAGAAGAATTTTGGATATTGTATTTTACCGTATTTTGGAATAATCACATACCATAATGAGATATCATGGCGATGGGACCCCAGTCTAAGCACAGAATGCATTTATGTTTCATATACACCTTATACACACAGCCTGAAGGTAATTTAATACAATATTTTTATTAACTTTGTGCATTAAACAAAGTGTGTGTACATTCACACAATTAATGTATGTTTCATATACACCTTATACACACAGCCTGAAGGTCATTTTAACCAATATTTGTAATAACTTTGTGTATTAAACAAAGTTTGTGTACATTGAGCCATCAGAAAACAAAGGTTTCACTATCACACTCTCACTCAAAAAATTCCGTATTTTGGAATATTTGGATGTGGGATACTCAACCTGTAGCTGGCATGTTAGGAATTGTATAGGACACTGAGGCCAAGTTCACTTTTTTCTGAGTTCCGGGATAAAAAAGAAAGAAAGAAGACTTCCAGTAGGGGACCTGACAGGAGACTGCTGGCTCACAGAGCTCCCGCATCCACCCGGCTCTTGTACCACCTCGGAGCGGATGTCGGCTCACGGGTGTAGGCTTACGGGAAGCAGCAGGTCTGGTGCCGTGGGACTCCTGGGGTGCGATCAGTGGGGCTGTACCATCTCCCGCAGCCCCCAGAATGCCGGAATCCAGCTCTATTTACCAGGGCGTTGCCACAGTCGCCATTTTGGATTTGGCCTGGCGTCCCAGAGGAGTGCAGCTTTTCCCCACAACCTGGCTGCCTCACTACCCTGACCCATCAAAGGTGCCTGCCTGGGCTGCCTAGAGATGGACATAACATGGAGGACCCTGGCAAAACCACTTGGAAGCAAGTAAGCATCCTGTGGGGCCCTGTTGTGGTACTCCCCACATTCCAGTATTTTAAACTGACACTGCCTGGGAGCTGCAGTGATCAAGATACTGTACATAACTGCATTCTAATGACAATAATTTCTGTGGTGCTGGCTGTGCCCGGGATTTAACCATAACTCCACTCTCCCCCCTTTTGGTGGAAGCGGTGAGGTGGTCAGCAGAGGCACTAATACACATCCTGGGCTTATTTGTAACTCTCACTGCTGGCTGGAAAGTCCTATAGTTCTGTGTTATAACATCCAGGGACAACTGCTAATTTTCTGGCTGACGAGGAACAAACCACATCATATTTCCTATTGCTGACAGCATATGATTTAATACTAATTGAAGCAATTACTTTCCATTGATATTGATACATCATCTCCAATTTGCCTGCTAGTGCTCACAGTTATCATCACAATGGATAAATGTGTGGCAATGCCTCCCAGGGCCCTTAGAGGTAGCCAGACTGGCAAGGGAAGAGGAAAAGAACTCCCTATGGCTGGTTCTCCTCTTTCACCAGCATCTGGGCCAAGTACTTGCCCTAGGTGGCAAATGCTTGAAACTTCTGCTGCTGCGTCTGCTAGTTACATTACAACACAAGAGCTAACAACAATACTAGCCTCACTCTTAGATCAGAAGCTTATACCATTAAAGGATTCATGATCACCGTATTTTAGAGGTGGAGCAGAGAATTTCTGATCTGAAAGATGAGTTGTCAGTTGCACGTACCACTTTGTCTGCACAAGAGAAGACGCTAACCTCTATGCATGACAAGCTGGAGGATTTCGAGAACAGAAACAGGAGAAATAATGTTCAGATTTTTGGTCTCCCGGAGTCTGTAAAACCCAGTGACTTAATGCAATTCACCTCAGAGTGGCTTCCTCGTGAATTCGGCAATGTCTCGGATCCAAGTTCGCTGCTGGTGGAACGTATTCACCTCATTGGTCCTGATAAGCAAACGACTAGGGACAGACCTCGCCCGGTAATTATGAGAGTATTGAATTACGCGGATAAAGTAAAGCTCCTAGATGCATACAGAAAGCATTCTGATTTAAGTTACCAAGGGGCCAAAATTCTCCTATTTCAGGATTTCTCATACTTGGTGGTGACAAAACGGAGGGAATATGTCCCTGTGTGCAAATGCCTCTCCGACCTGGGCCACAGATTTGCTCTACTTTATCCTACTAAACTGAGGGTATTCTACAATAGAAAGCCCTACTTTTTTGACATGGCACAGGCCGCAAAGAACTTTGTGGATTCATTGTCATCAGGATTTTCTCCACCTATGGATGATGTGGACTGATGTTATGATGTCTCCTAGTTACCTTACCTTATAACAGATTCATATTCGTAACACTTGTGGTGAAATATTACGTTTTGCTGATATTACATTTATGATGGTCTACTGTTTCTATATTGCCTTGGTTTTTGTTGAATATTTCATTACTGTACATAGTGATATTATTTCAATGTGTCTTATCCTATTTGTTATTTTTTATAGTTTGTCACTTTTCTTTTTAAGGACTCCTGCTGGGTCTGATCCACTTCCTTCCTTGTTCTCCACCCTTTTTCCTCCCTCTCCCCTTTTTCTTAGCGGTTATATGTGTTTTTCTTTTTGTTGGCAATCACATAGGTTGCCTTATTTGGTTATGAAAAACATAATTTTATTGTTATTTGTTTAACAATGGGCACTTTACACAAGTATGAGCGCTAAGGTTTTTGATGCTAATATGGTGCCACCGGCCGATTTAAATACCTTGATGCCCGCTCGCTGGGACGGGCAGAGGATGTGAGTTACTCATTTATTGCTCTTGTTTTTGGCCCAAAGAAGGTATAGGATGATATGGCAGCTTTTGCTGCTGATTCCATTAGGATGACTAAAGTGTTGAAATTCTTTTCATGAAATGTAGAACTTTCTGATTAAGAGACGTAAAGTGCTGTCCCACCTTAAACGCCTGAAACCTGATGTAGCATTTCTGCAAGAAACCCATTGGGACTCAGTGATCCCAATACTCCCAGGGATAATTACATTGGAAATGACACATCAGCTTCTTTTACAGCTAAGCATAGGGTAATAATGATTTTATTTTGTAAACATTTACAATATACTATTAGGGACACTTTAGTTGATCAAGAAGGTCATTTCTCTTTATAAAATTGTCACCTCACGGTTCGCTATATACAGATGGAGCCACGCTAATTGTGGCTCTGTCTGTGACTAGGCGCACCTGCCTGGACGTGCCTAGCGCCGAGAGTGTCTTTGCCCCCCTTAGCGCGTCTCTGTGCACTCCTGGCATGACTAGGCGGACGGCTCCATCTGTACTTTGATGACAATCTATGCTTCCCCTTATCCTAATGAGACTTTTTTCTCTAATTTATATGTTAAATTACAAGACTAGGTGGAGGTCGAGCTAATATTGGGAGGAGATTTCAATAATGTCCTTTCCCAAGGATTAGATACAGTACTGTAGGTCCCCGACTATTAATGGGAGTAGTGAAGCTCTCACCTCTTCCTTACAGTTATTGCTTAATTCCCTGCGCCTATGTGACCCCTGGAGATGCCAACACCCAACCTCACGTGAATACACCTTCTACTCCCATCCCCATCATACTTCATCCTGCATTGATTTTTGGTTGATTTCTTGCACTTTGTTCCAGTGGGTATACTAATCAGGAATTGTCCTTATTGATTTATCCGATCATGGCCCTATATGGTTCACTCTTTCACTAACTACTCCTGTTGTGACTTCATATAATTGGAGATTTCTGAGTTATTTGCATAAGTCACCTGACGTTCCTCAATTATGTAGATGATAACATTGAACATGTAGAGGATATTAACCTCTTTTGGACCGCATCTAAGCCTGTATTGAGGGGGCAGATTATGGAATATGTGGCCAGGAAACGCAAGAAATTATCTGCTAAATTGGAGTAACTTAGTCATAAATTTGGCTGAATCTTATGATAGGCTACTGTTGAACAATACCCCTGATTTTCATCAAGCTTATCTTGATGCTAAACAAGCACATGACACGTTCTGTACAGACTACAGAGCGTGCTCAGTTCTCATATGATGTCCAATGGAATAAATACTTTTGAGGATACAATAAATCTGTCAGGTTGTTAGCTAATTTGGTTCGTACATATTCAGCACCTTCTCATATCTTACAATTAAGAGGTACCCCTTCGGGTCCGGTTACGGAGTCCTCAGCCATTTCCACTTTGTTTCAAAATTATTATAAAGCTTTGTATGCTGCTCCTCCTGATTCTCCCGCATTGGGTATGCAGTTTATAAATTGGACTGCATTGCCGGTACTGACGGAGGCGGAGAGGGACTCCTTGGTTGAACCAGTAACAGAACTGGAACTGCAGTCTATAATTAAATATCTCCTGAAATATAAATTTCCCAGACCAGATGGTTTCAGAGCAGAATCAGCTTCTCTCATGCCACCTAATGCCACACTTATTGACCTTCTTTAATTATCTTTGAACTGGCACTCCCAACTGCCTGTTTTTACCGAGGCAATGATTGTGGTTTTCCCTAAGCCAGGAAAAGATCCGGCACTGGTTCAATCATACAGGCCTATCTCATTACTGAACCAGGATCTTAAAATATTTATAAAATCGATAGTGCAACGCTTCCAATGTATCCTCTCTTGAGCAGTGGCGTATCTATAATGGGTGCAGCGTGTGCTGTGCACATGGGCTCCTGGGTCCAGAGGGGGCCCACATCTCAGACACTGCACCCATTTCTTTATACTTACCTTTCTGGTGTCCATCGGCCTCTATGTGTGGGCCCCCTCTTCTCCCATAGCTGGCAGTGCTGCTAGTGCTCTAGTACCAGAGTCTACAGCGCATGCACAGGTCTCCGGAAAAATATCCATCACGCCATTTTCACATACACTTGCGCAAGCACTGTTGTCTCTGGCACTGTACCAAAATGTAAAATCCTGTAAAACCTCCATAAACTGCCATTTTCTGAGGTTTACCACAATACATTCGTATTGTGATCTCCATATGTATTAAAACATAATTTTACAGAGCTTGTGCCCAACTAGCAACACCTATTGGCCACGCACGTGTATTAGGACTCCCAGGTCATAAACCAGGAAGTTAGTTTTCCACATGGACAGCTTTATATCAGACTTTAAACTATGCATACGAATAGCAATGGCATCAGTGCTGGATTACCACATAGCCAGAGTACGCTCCAGCCTATGGGCCTCTCACCTTTTAGGGGCCCCACGACAACGGATCAATATAATATTAATTTGATGTTGAAAGAAAATTACAATCAAGCTTTCTTAAATTGTTTCCAAAAGATTGAAAAAATTCATCCATTAAGAAACTAAAACTTTACACTAAAGACTCTGTAGAGAAATTACTGTATTAATGTAATGTATCCATTAACAGCTTACAGCAAATAAACCAAAGACATCAGGTTCACATTACAGTTTCCAGATTGTAGACTGTTGGTTGGTAAAATTAAAAACGTATTAGTAGATAATATGCGAGGGGGGGCCCGAGATTTCAACTGCCTAGGGACCTCCACAGGGTTTAATTCGGCACTACGTGGCATGTACCACAATGTATTTTCTATACATGTTAAATCCCACTGAAATGAGACATCACTTTTCAAGCACCAACTTCAGAAAAGCCAGAATGCTACATTATGCCAAGTAGAGCCCACATTATGCCAGGCAGAGCCCACATTATGCCAGGCAGAGCCCCCGATACACATTATGATAGGTAGAGAGAGGTGTGTGTCTGTGTGTGTGTGTGTGTGTGTGTGTGTGTGTGTGTGTGTGTGTGTGTGTGTGTGTGTGTGTGTGTGTGTCCGGACCACTTAGAAGACGCTTCACACACAGACGCTTCAGACACAGAATGGAAAGCTAGGAGGGACAGATCGTCCACATGACAGTGGTCAGTGTCTAAAACAAGTGTTAAATTATTGTAAAGAGTAATGTGAATTGTTAGAAGGTAAAAAGTCCTCTTATTAAAACATCTTAAATCCCCAGTTAAACACATAAATTATTTTTTATATATAATCTATGAGAAAAATGGGCTAACGTAGGATAGCCGAAAATATTGGTCTAAAATCGTGATACTAGTCCATTTTTGCCATGCGGCAAACTACCGCCGCCAATAGGATATCTCCCTTAGTGGTAGTAGTAGTAATACTTTTTAGAATCTTTTAAAAGGATCTGATGCAAAGAAACTAGTCAAAAAACTGAATCTATTGGCATATGACTTGCTGTGATATTACTGTCCCTGTCCCTAAGTAAGAAACAACTATTTCTGCAGAGCAAGCCTGACACGCTGTCAGTCACTGGCTGCCTGTAATGTTGGGTAAGTTACCCTCCCCGAACATGGTAACCTGTTGCAGAAAGGTAAAAGATATTCCATATCACTGGCATAACTACTGCCCCCGCAGCCACTGCGGTGGCTTGGAGGCGCAGGGCTGCGGGGGCGCCGCCACCACTGATTGCTGCTGTTTTGGGAAGGAGCAGGAGGGGTAGGAGGGCACAGCGTGCGCCTCTCCTGTATGTCCCTCCTGGGTCTCCGGCGGCAGCGGCGCGTCTGTTAAATGAAGTACCGGTTTGTGAGCTCTGATTGGCTCAGGAACCGGCACTTCATTTGACAGACACGCCGCTGGAGACACAGGAGGGATACACAGGAGAGGCGCGAGCTGTGCCCTGCTGCTCCTCCGGCTTCTTTCCAAAACTCACAGCAGCGGCAGCCCGGGGAGGGTGTGAACCTGGCACTGGGGGAATATGTGTACCTGGCACTGGGGGGGCATATTTGGCACTGTGGGTATATGTGTACCTGGCACTGGGGGGACATATTTGGCACTGGGGGTATATATGTACTTGGCACTGGGGGTATATGTGTACCTGGCACTGGGGGAGGGGGAAATTTGGCACTGGCGGTATATGTGTACCTGGCACTGGGGGGGCATATTGACACTGGGGGTATATGTGTACCTGCCACAGGGGGGGGGGCATATTTGGCACTGGGGGTATATGTGTACTTGGCACTGGGAGTACATACGTGTACCTGGCACTGGGGGGCATATTTGGCACTGGGGGTATATGTGTACCTGGCACTGGGGGGGGGCATATTTGGCACTGGGGGTATATGTGTACCTGGCACTGGGGGGGGGCATATTTGGCACTGGAGGTATGTGTTTAGCTGGCACTGGGGGGGGGCATATGGGGTACTGGGGGCATATGTGTATCTGGCACTGTGGGAGAATTTCTGGCACTGGGGGCATATGTGGCACTGGGAGCACAGCCCTAGCAACAAGCATTACCCCCTGGTTACAAGCACAACAGCCAGCTCATGAAATCCCTGGCATCAAGCATTACCCCCTAGCAACGAGCATGACACCCAGTGCATGAAGCCCCTGGCAACGAATATTACCCCCTGGCATCAAGCTTGAAACCCAGCACATGATACATCTGGCAACAAGCATAACACCTAGCGCATGAAACTCATGGCAACGAGCATGACACCCTGAGCATGAAAACCCCTGGCACCGTGCATGGAACCAAGAGCATGAAACCCCTGGCAATGAGCAGGTAATTTAAAAGTAATTAGAAGCCTTACTGTAGGGCTTAATGTGTAATGGTCATTGCGGTGTGTGGCATAATGTATCACGGACATTGCGGTGTGTGTCATAATGTGTCACAGGAATTACGGTGTGTGGCATACTGTATCACGGGCATTGTGGTATGTGCTATAATGTCTCTGGGGCATTGCAGTGTGTGGCATAATGTATAACGGGCATTGCAGTGTGTGGCATAGGGTATAACGGGCATTGCGGTATGTGTCATAGGCATTACGGTGTGTGGTATACTATATCACGGGTATTGTGGTATGTGGTATAATGTCTCGGGGTTATTGCAGTGTGTGGCATAATGTATCACGGACATTGCGGTGTGTGTCATAATGTGTCACAGGCATTACGGTGTGTGGCATACTGTATCACGGGCATTGTGGTATGTGCTATAATGTCTCTGGGGCATTGCAGTGTGTGGCATAATGTATAATGGGCATTGCGGTGTGTGGCATAGGGTATAACGTGCATTGCGGTATGTGTCAAAGGCATTACGGTGTGTGGTATACTATATCACGGGCATTGTGGTATGTGGTATAATGTCTAAGGGTCATTGCAGTGTGTGGCATAATGTATCACGGACATTGCGATGTGTGTCATAATGTGTCACAGGCATTACGGTATGTGGCATAATGTGTCACAGGCATTATGGTGTGTGACATATTGTGTCATGGGCATTATTGTGTGTGGCATAATGTCTAAGGGCTATTGCAGTATGTGGAATAATGTATACTGGGCATTACTATAAGGAGGAAAAATGGAAAAATGACAAATAATGTAAGGGGCATGAATCAGGACTATTTTTTTTCCTGTGGTGGCCAATGTCCGGGCGTGCAGGTTTCAAAACTGGGGTATGAGGCAGTCTTTTCCAGCAAAGCCACACACCCTTTTTAGTGGCAATTATGGGGGGGGGGCGCAGATTCATCACTTTGCTAGCGGCAATTATTGGGGGGGGGGGGGGGGCACCAGATAAAGTTTTGGCTTTGGGGAGAAAAATTTCTAGTTACGCCACTTATATATACTTAAGGCCCATACACACTGGGAGATTTTGAGCAGAAAGCAGCTCACTTTTGGTGTTTTTTTAAGCTGCTTTCAGCTCAAAACCGCCAAGTGTGTATGCTCTGGCGATGAGTGATGATCGCTGATGCGCGTTCCCACTTCGTCGCCGGTGGCCGACGTTCATCTGCTGGTATTACCAGTATATGAACGGTGGGGTGAACGGCTTTCCATAACTCTCTCTGCACATGTTATATATGTCCCACCTGCAGTGCAACATGGTTTTGCCCATTAGAGGAAATGTTGTTTTGCAATCAACCTTGAATTAGGCCCATAATACGATAACTAGAGCTTCCGCCACATTGTGCAGTTTAAGGGACATAGCAGAGCTGCTGCACACGCCCAGTGGTGGTAGCAGCTTCTTCTACCAAGTTTGATATGTATGTGGATCTAAGTCCTCAATCAGTGCTGTGGACCAGAGAGTAGATGCCAGGAAGAAGAGGCATCTACTGGGAGAATGTGTACTTAGAAAGTGCAGTACTGGTTCTATTATGTTTGTGTATTTATTATGGTAGGGTTAACCTTTTTTTGACCACTTATATATATTATGTAATTGTTTGATACAGCCTATCCTAGAGGCCATCTATAGTGTTAAATATAAATATTGTATTCCATACAGTATCCAGTCTATACAAAGACCAATGTTTACATTAATGTTCAGGGTCGTCACTAAGTTCTTCTGCCACTCCACCAGACTCTAATGTTCCACAGAGTGGAAGATTGTGGACTGCATTTGGAAACCCCTCTCTAGAAATCCTGCCACTGGGGTCTATGGGTCCAAGAAAGCATTAGAGATCTCAACCCCTAATCTTGATGATAACTACAAAGAAAGGCCTTACATCCACTTTATAAATTGACCACTACAACAAGGAGTAGAGATGTGTGGGAGGGACATGATAGAAACTTTCTAATATATCAAGGGTTTTAACAAAGTCCAGGAGGGAAACATTCTTCAAATGAAGAGAAGCAATAGGATACGAGGACATGCACTGAGACTGGAGGGGGGGAGGTTCAGGGGAAATTTGAGGAAAAATTACTTCACAGGAAGGGTAGTGGACAAGTGGAATAGCCTCCCAACAGAGGTGGTAGAGGCTAAGATAGTAGAGCAATTTAAATATGCATCGGATAGACATAAGGATATCCTTACAAATAAATAAGTATCAAATAAGGTTTGTGGTAATAATATGATTAAAAAAAAAAAGAAGGGGCTGACTAGATGGTCCAAGTGGTTCTCATCTGCCGTCAAATTCTATGTTTTTAAAGGCAGAGTAATAGATAATCTAGAACAGAGGTTCCCAAACTTTATTGAATCACGGTGCCCTGGAGCATCAGATTTTTTTGCACAGCACCCCTAGACCAAAAATTTCTTATTGAGACATTTAGAAAGAGATATTAAATGAGTACAGTACATTAGGGTGAGTTGTGTGGTGAGGGATAAGATTTGCTTCTGATTGTCCACACATGTTATGATTAGCAGCCACCAACACTTGTTTTGCCTATTACATCGACCATAAATAATTTGAATTGGTCCTGGACCACCAATCCAAGGCACCCCTGCAAGTGTCCTGAGGCACCCCAGGGTGCCACAGCACACAGTTTGAGAACCACTGATCTAGAATATAAATCATAGAGCTACTGTAACCCTATAGCCCATGTTTTATGTGACTCCCAGCTTCTGGGTACTGTATGTCATTTACTTGGCAAACTTGTTAGCCGATTCTTTTACCCCCTGTACAGTCACAGCATTGGACAGACCAGTGCTGATCCCAGTTACACTCTTGTATGACAGCTTGTCAGTGTGATGTCCTGTAGAGGAAGCCTCTGAATCAAGGGAAACATTAGTTTGATGAAACTCCTTAGGGTCAAATATGCAAATAAACTTCCCATTTCTGGAGCACAGATGTCTACATATGATATTTAAATTGCGGAATCCTGAGTCAGTGCTCTGCAAGCAGAATGTTCGGAGCATCTCACAGATCAGTGCTGAGATGAATTTCATGCCACTCTCTTATATACATAGAACCTATTATATGCGCCACCTCTTATTCTTTTAGGGTCATATCACACAGGTGTTTAACTATTTTATTTTTTACTTTTATCATTAAGTTATTAGTAATAAGGTGAAGATGTCACACCAGCACTGAAGCTGTTTTGTAAATGCACTTTCCAATTGAATTCCATTATATTTATACAGACCCTGTCACACAAATAGTGCCCAGACATAGCACTTATATTACTTTGGTGCCACAGACCTTACAGATAGAAAGGCCCTTTCTGCTAAAATAGTCCTGAGCTTACCTTCTTGTGTAGCTTAATTGTGAGTGAGAAGACATCCTGTCTATGGGGGTCATTCCGACCCAATCGCACGCTGCACTTCTTCGCAGCCGTGCGATCGGGTTGGAAATGCAGATGTGCGGCGGCCACATTGCGCAGGCGCGTCGTTGCCCGGCGACGGCAGCGATGACACGAACATAGAAAGCGGTCGCTGCGGCGACTGCAAGAAGATTGACAGGAGGAAGGCGTTCCGGGGCGTCAACTGACCGTTTTCTGGCAGTGGTGCGGCGAACGCAGGCATGTCCAGGCGTTTGGAGGGCGGATGTCTGACGTCAATTTCGGGACCTGCATCGCTGGATCGATCGCACAGGGTAAGTAACTGATACCCTGGTCTACTTCTACACAACTGCACAAGCGTTCGCAGCTTTGCTATGCAAAAAAGCCCTCCCCCATAGGCGGCGTCTAGTTGATCGCACGGGTAGCAAAAAGCGTGCGATCAACTCGGAATAACACTCAATATACTGTATGTGAGCCACTTTGATTGTGCAGATGGCTGCTGCAACGTATATTCTAAAGCTCTATCACTGCCACCTTAGCCAGCAGCTGTACTGTACACAAAAAACAGGTACATGACATCACAAAGCAAAACATGTATCTTTGCAACATGTATCTTTAACAAATAATAATTTATTAAAAAGGCAACAAATAAAAACTGTTGTATGACATCACCTTTTCAGCAGTATTTTATCACTACGGCACTACTAATAATGAATAGAGTCTCAGGTCAGGGCAAAAGCGGGGTTGAAATGAGCCCTGTGCCGACACCTCCCCCCCCCCCTTCCCCCGAGCATGTGATGTCATAATGTCACAAACACAATGAGGGGACAGGACCACTGGACCAAGGAGAAATTATGAGCGCCCAAAGCGTCCTTAAGAGCCTCTGGGCAGCTCTGCTGTTTACTCAGCATGATACACATAACTAGACTTAGCACAGAAAAACAGGAACTTCCCAGCATGCATAGCTAGAAGACTTTGCTTCCTGTCAGGCTCTGACAGGTCATACATTTACATCCTTCCTTTCAAGACACAAATGATAGATAATGCCTAAAGCGGCAGTGGGGTAGCTGGTTATAGAGAGAGAGCACCGTGGACGAATACCACTAATACCCCTTCTTCACTGCCGCTAAAACCTGGCCTATTGCCATGATAACCCGGGTTGTGGCTCAGTGGAAAAAGCTCCCTCAAAACAAAACAGGGTTGGACCCGGGAAGGACCTGGGTAGACTGCAGTGTAAACGAATATCCTGGGACATCCAACCCTGTTCCCGTGTATAGCATGGGGAGAGCCAGATTTCCCAGCGCTTAGAGATGATGTCATCTTCAAGCGCCGGCAGGAAAGAGACTACACCCATGTGCAGTGTAAACAGCGCTGACCGGGAATAACCCGAGTCGGAGCTGCAGTGGGAACGGGGCCTATCCAGGGTCTGACCCTGATTGGAACCATGTCGTATTAGACCAAGGATTTTGGTGGAAAAGGTACAGTCCTGAAATTTGGGTTAGGCTTAGATACACCAGACCACGTGACGACAGGAAGTGCCACTGGTTAAAGGTTTCCAAGAAGCCCACCTGAGCGCTCAGGCAAGTCAAGTGATAGTTATGAGTCTGAAGGAATGGTCATGAGCCCTTCTGATAGGGATCAGATGTATTAAGACTTCGAGAGTAATAAAGTGGAGGGAGACAAACTACCAACCAATCAGCTCCTGTCAGCCTGTAACATGGCAGTTAGGAGATCATTGGCTGCTACTTAAAATATCACCATTTTATCACTCTTTAAGGCTTAGTACATCTCCCCCTTGTCTGCTATGAGGTGCGAATGAGCTCTGGGTCAACCGTGGTTGGATTGGCTGCTGGAGGAACTTCCTTTGGCATTATCAGCAGGAGGTGAAGGTTACACTCATTGGTGGCACCTGCAGCTTGTAACTGTTAGGACTAGCAGATACTCGGCGGACAGCAGCGAGCCTATCATAACCACAAGGAGTTTGAATTCGGACGTTCCTGGAACAGGATGTGGAGATGATGTGTTATTTTGTCATAACTTCTTTTGCTGTACAGCCGCTAAGTACTGTTAGCACTCGTGTTGGTACTTGCTGTTGCAATTGTTGCTTCATAATACACAACAGCGTGCACAGGAGCCGAGACAGGGGGTGTCACATAGGGATCTCCCTCTTCACTGGGTCCATGGATTACCCCCCCCCCCTCCCTCCGGGACCTAGACTACTCATCTGGGCAGACCAGGTGAATAGTCTATGTCCATGACTTGGCGGAGTAGGAGGGCCCTTTGCAGCACCCCTTGTCTTGGCTCCTGCGCACGCCTATGATAACAGGAATAAAGGTCCTGATGCGGTAATGGTCCCATTGGAAGGTCCTCGCATGGAACCTGCCAAAGTTGAATGGCCTCGTATGATGCCACCATCCTTCCCAGGACTCGAGTGCAGTGATGCACTGACACCTGTTTTGGTTTTAATAGATTCCTGACCAGTGTCATGAGCTCCTGAGCTCTCTCTATCGGGATATAAACCCTTTTCTGGTCTGTGTCTAGAATCATGCCTAGGAAAGGCAGATGAGCCGTAGGAACCAACTGCGACTTTGGAATATATAGAATCCAGCCGTGTTGCCGTTACACTTCCAGAGAAAGTGATACGCTGTTCAGCAACTGCTCTCTTGATCTCGCTTTTATGAGGAGATCGTCCAAGTACGGGATAATTGTGACACCTTGCTTCCGCAGGAGCACCATCATTTCCGCCATTACCTTGGTGAAGATTCTCGGGGCCGTGGAGAGACCAAACGGCAACGTCTGAAATTGGTAATGACAATCCTGTACCGCAAATCTGAGGTACACCTGATGAGGTGGATAAATGGGGACATGAAGGTATGCATCCTTTATGTCCAGAGACACCATAAAATCTCCCCCTTTCAGGCTTGCGATGACCGCTCTTAGCGATTCCATCTTGAACTTGAACCTTTTCAGGTATATGTTCAGGGATTTTAAATTCAATATGGGTCTGACCGAACCGTCCGGTTTCGGGACTACAACATGGTCGAATAATAACCCCCTCCTTGTTGAAGGAGGGGAACCTTGACCACCACCTGTTGAAGATACAATTTGTGAATTGCAGTTAACACAATTTCCCTCTCGTGGGGGGAAGCCGGCAGGGCCGTCGGTGAGGGGGCATCTCCTCAAAGTCCAGCTTGTATCCCTGAGACACAATATCTATTGCCCAGGGATCCAACAGGGAGTGAACCCACTTGTGGCTGAAATTACGAAGACGTGCCCCCACCGGGCCTAGCTCCACCTGTGGAGCCCCAGTGACATGCGGTGGATTTTGTAGAGGCCAGGGAGGACTTCTGTTCCTGGGAACTAGCTGCGTTGTGCAGGTTCTTTCCTCTGCCCCTGCCTCTGGCAAGAAAGGATGCACCTCGGACTTTCTTGTTTCTTTGTGTTCGAAAGGCTGCATTTGATAATGTCGTGCTTTCCTAGCGTGGAGACCAGGTCCGAGATCCCTTCTCCACACAATCCTCAGCCTTCTATATGCCTCTTAAGTCGGCATCACCTGTCAATTGCATATTCTACAGGACACGTCAAGCAGAAATCGACATAGCGTTGACTGTAGAACCCAGTAGACTAATGTCTCTTTGGGCATGTTTAATATATATATATATATCTTAAGACAGCATCTTTAATATATATATCTATATATATATATACATATATATATATATATACATACTAGGGTCTCAATCTCTGCTGATAAGGTACCTGTCCACGCTGCTACAGCGCTATAAACCCATGCCGACACAATCGCCGGTCTGAGTAGTGTACCAGAATGTGCACTAGTGATGAGCGGGTTCGGTTTCTCGGAAACCAAACCCCCCCGAACTTCACCCTTTTTACACGGGTCCGAGCCATACTCGGATTCTCCCGTATGGCTCGGTTAACCCGAGCGCGCCCGAACGTCATCATCCCGCTGTCGGATTCTCGCGAGATTCGGATTCTATATAAGTAGCCGCGCGTCGCCGCCATTTTCACTCGTGCATTGGAGATGATAGGGAGAGGACGTGGCTGGCGTCCTCTCCGTTTATATAGTAGAAGACAGTTTCATTTGATTGGTTGTTTATTGCTAATTGTGGGGAGGATTGGGGAGCAGCTGTTAGGAGTACAGTGCAGAGTTTTGCTGATAATAAGTGACCACCAGTTTATCCGTTCTCTGCCTGAAAAAAACGCTCCATACCATATCTGTGCTCAGTGTGCTGCATGATATATCTGTGCTGAGTGCTCACACTGCTTAATTGTGGGGACTGGGGAGCAGCTAGAGCAGGAGTACAGTGCAGAGTTTTGCTGACAGTGACCACCAGTATACGTTGTCTGCCTGAAAAACACTCCATAACTGTGCTTACAGTGTGCTGCTTTATTGTGGGGACTGGGGACCACCAGTATAATTAATATTATATAGGAGGAGTACAGTGCAGAGTGCACTGCTGTACCTACCTCTGTGTCGTCACTCGTCATCCATTAAGTATACTATCCATCTACATTGTATACCTGTGGTGCATTTTAGACTAGTTTAGCAGTTTGCTGACAGTGTCCACCAGTATACTATATATAGCAGTACGGTAGGCCACTGCTGTACCTACCTCTGTGTCGTCACTCGTCATCCATTAAGTATACTATCCATCTACATTGTATACCTGTGGTGCATTTTAGACTAGTTTAGCAGTTTGCTGACAGTGTCCACCAGTATACTATATATAGCAGTACGGTAGGCCACTGCTGTACCTACCTCTGTGTCGTCACTCGTCATCCATTAAGTATACTATCCATCTACATTGTATACCTGTGGTGCATTTTAGACTAGTTTAGCAGTTTGCTGACAGTGTCCACTAGTATACTATATATAGCAGTACGGTAGGCCACTGCTGTACCTACCTCTGTGTCGTCACTCGTCATCCATTAAGTATACTATCCATCTACATTGTATACCTGTGGTGCATTTTAGACTAGTTTAGCAGTTTGCTGACAGTGTCCACCAGTATACTATATATAGCAGTACGGTAGGCCACTGCTGTACCTACCTCTGTGTCATCACTCGTCATCCATTAAGTAATCTATCCATCTACATTGTATACCTGTGGTGCATTTTAGACTAGTTTAGCAGTTTGCTGACAGTGTCCACCAGTATACTATATATAGCAGTACGGTAGGCCACTGCTGTACCTACCTCTGTGTCGTCACTCGTCATCCATTAAGTATACTATCCATCTACATTGTATACCTGTGGTGCATTTTAGACTAGTTTAGCAGTTTGCTGATAGTGTCCACCATATAATTCCACACATTAAAATATGGAGAACAAAAATGTGGAGGTTAAAAAAATAGGGAAAGATCAAGATCCACTTCCACCTCGTGCTGAAGCTGCTGCCACTAGTCATGGCCGAGACGATGAAATGCCATCAACGTCGTCTGCCAAGGCCGATGCCCAATGTCATAGTAGAGAGCATGTAAAATCCAAAACACAAAAGTTCAGTAAAATGACCCAAAAATCAAAATTAAAAGCGTCTGAGGAGAAGCGTAAACTTGCCAATATGCCATTTACGACACGGAGTGGCAAGGAACGGCTGAGGCCCTGGCCTATGTTCATGGCTAGTGGTTCAGCTTCAAATGAGGATGGAAGCACTCATCCTCTCGCTAGAAAAAAGAAAAGACTTAAGCTGGCAAAAGCACAGCAAAGAACTGTGCGTTCTTCGAAATCACAAATCCCCAAGGAGAGTCCAATTGTGTCGGTTGCGATGCCTGACCTTCCCAACACTGGACGGGAAGAGCTTGCGCCTTCCACCATTTGCACGCCCTCTGCAAGTGCTGGAAGGAGCACCCGCAGTCCAGTTCCTGATAGTCAAATTGAAGATGTCAGTGTTGAAGTACACCAGGATGAGGATATGGGTGTTGCTGGCGCTGGGGAGGAAATTGACAAGGAGGATTCTGATGGTGAGGTGGTTTGTTTAAGTCAGGCACCAGGGAGACACCTGTTGTCCGTGGGAGGAATATGGCCATTGACATGCCTGGTCAAAATACAAAAAAAATCAGCTCTTCGGTGTGGAATTATTTCAACACAAATGCGGACAACAGGTGTCAAGCCGTGTGTTGCCTTTGTCAAGCTGTAATAAGTAGGGGTAAGGACGTTAACCACCTCGGAACATCCTCCCTTATACGTCACCTGCAGCGCATTCATCATAAGTCAGTGACAAGTTCAAAAACTTTGGGCGACAGCGGAAGCAGTCCACTGACCACTAAATCCCTTCCTCTTGTAACCAAGCTCCTGCAAACCACACCACCAACTCCCACAGTGTCAATTTCCTCCTTACCCAGGAAAGCCAATAGTCCTGCAGGCCATGTCACTGTCAAGTCTGACGAGTCCTCTCCTGCCTGGGATTCCTCCGATGCATCCTTGAGTGTAACGCCTACTGCTGCTGGCGCTGCTGTTGTTGCTGCTGGGAGTCGATCGTCATCCCAGAGGGGAAGTCGGAAGACCACTTGTACTACTTCCAGTAAGCAATTGACTGTCCAACAGTCCTTTGCGAGGAAGATGAAATATCACAGCAGTCATCCTGCTGCAAAGCGGATAACTGAGGCCTTGGCAGCCTGGGCGGTGAGAAACGTGGTTCCGGTATCCATCGTTAATTCAGAGCCAACTAGAGACTTGATTGAGGTACTGTGTCCCCGGTACCAAATACCATCTAGGTTCCATTTCTCTAGGCAGGCGATACCGAAAATGTACACAGACCTCAGAAAAAGACTCACCAGTGTCCTAAAAAATGCAGTTGTACCCAATGTCCACTTAACCACGGACATGTGGACAAGTGGAGCAGGGCAGACTCAGGACTATATGACTGTGACAGCCCACTGGGTAGATGTATTGCCTCCCGCAGCAAGAACAGCAGCGGCGGCACCAGTAGCAGCATCTCGCAAACGCCAACTCGTTCCTAGGCAGGCTACGCTTTGTATCACCGCTTTCCAGAATAGGCACACAGCTGAAAACCTCTTACGGCAACTGAGGAAGATCATCGCAGAATGGCTTACCCCAATTGGACTCTCCTGGGGATTTGTGACATCGGACAACGCCAGCAATATTGTGCGTTCATTACATCTGGGCAAATTCCATCACGTCCCATGTTTTGCACATACCTTGAATTTGGTGGTGCAGAATTATTTAAAAAACGACAGGGGCGTGCAAGAGATGCTGTCGGTGGCCCGAAGAATTGCGGGCCACTTTCGGCATTCATGCACCGCGTACAGAAGACTGGAGCACCACCAAACATTCCTGAACCTGCCCTGCCATCATCTGAAGCAAGAGGTGGTAACGAGGCGGAATTCAACCCTCTATATGCTTCAGAGGATGGAGGAGCAGCAAAAGGCCATTCAAGCCTATACATCTGGCCACGATATAGGCAAAGGAGGTGGAATGCACCTGACTCAAGCGCAGTGGAGAATGATTTCAACGTTGTGCAAGGTTCTGCAACCCTTTGAACTTGCCACACGTGAAGTCAGTTCACACACTGCCAGCCTGAGTCAGGTCATTCCCCTCATCAGGCTTTTGCAGAAGAAGCTGGAGACATTGAAGGAGGAGCTAAAACAGAACGATTCCGCTAGGCATGTGGGACTTGTGGATGGAGCCCTTAATTCGCTTAACCAGGATTCACGGGTGGTCAATCTGTTGAAATCAGAGCACTACATTTTGGCCACTGTGCTCGATCCTAGATTTAAAACTTACGTTGTATCTCTCTTTCCGGCAGACACAAGTCTGCAGAGGTTCAAAGACCTGGTGGCGAGAAAATTGTCAAGTCAAGCGGAACGTGACCCATCACCATCTCCTCCTTCACATTCTCCCGCAACTGGGGTTGCGAGGAAAAGGCTAAGAATTCCGACCCCACCCGCTGGCGGTGATGCAGGGCAGTCTGGAGCGAGTGCTGACATCTGGTCCGGACTGAAGGACCTGGCAACGATTACTGACATGTCGTCTACTGTCACTGCATATGATTCTCTCACCATTGAAAGAATGGTGGAGGATTATATGAGTGACCGCATCCAAGTAGGCACGTCAGACAGTCCGTACGTATACTGGCAGGAAAAAGAGGCAATTTGGAGGCCCTTGCAGAAACTGGCTTTATTCTACCTAAGTTGCCCTCCCTCCAGTGTGTACTCCGAAAGAGTGTTTAGTGCAGCCGCTCACCTTGTCAGCAATCGGCGTACGAGGTTACTTCCAGAAAATGTGGAGAAGATGATGTTCATTAAAATGAATTATAATCAATTCCTCCGTGGAGACATTCACCAGCAGCAATTGCCTCCAGAAAGTACACGGGGACCTGAGATGGTGGATTCCAGTGGGGACGAATTAATAATCTGTGAGGAGGGGGATGTACACAGTGAAAGGGGTGAGGAATCGGAGGATGATGATGAGGTGGACATCTTGCCTCTGTAGAGCCAGTTTGTGCAAGGAGAGATTGATTGCTTCATTTTTGGTGGGGGCCCAAACCAACCAGTCATTTCAGTCACAGTCGTGTGGCAGACCCTGTCACTGAAATGATGGGTTCGTTAAAGTGTGCATGTCCTGTTTATACAACATAAGGGTGGGTGGGAGGGCCCAAGGACAATTCCATCTTGCACCTCTTTTTTCTTTCATTTTTCTTTGCATCATGTGCTGTTTGGGGACAATTTTTTTGAAGGGCCATCCTGTCTTGATTGACACTGCAGTGCCACTCCTAGATGGGCCAGGTGTTTGTGTCGGCCACTTGTGTCGCTTAGCTTAGTCACACAGCCACCTTGGTGCACCTCTTTTTTTCTTTGCATCATGTGCTGTTTGGGGAGTATTTTTTTGAAGGGCCATCCTGCCTGACACTGCAGTGCCACTCCTAGATGGGCCAGGTGTTTGTGTCGGCCACTTGTGTCGCTTAGCTTAGTCACACATCTACCTTGGTGCGCCTCTTTTTTCTTTGCATCATGTGCTGTTTGGGGACAATTTTTTTGAAGGGCCATCCTGCCTGACACTGCAGTGCCACTCCTAGATGGGCCAGGTGTTTGTGTCGGCCACTTGTGTCGCTTAGCTTAGTCACACAGCCACCTTGGTGCGCCTCTTTTTTTCTTTGCATCATGTGCTGTTTGGGGACTATTTTTTGGAAGGGCCATCCTGCCTGACACTGCAGTGCCACTCCTAGATGGGCCAGGTGTTTGTGTCGGCCACTTGTGTCGCTTAGCTTAGTCACACAGCCACCTTGGTGCGCCTCTTTTTTTCTTTGCATCATGTGCTGTTTGGGGAAATTTTTTTGAAGGGCCATCCTGCCTGACACTGCAGTGCCACTCCTAGATGGGCCAGGTGTTTGTGTCGGCCACTTGTGTCGCTTAGCTTAGTCACACAGCCACCTTGGTGCACCTCTTTTTTTCTTTGCATCATGTGCTGTTTGGGGACAATTTTTTTGAAGGGTCATCCTGCCTGACACTGCAGTGCCACTCCTAGATGGGCCAGGTGTTTGTGTCGGCCACTTGTGTCGCTTAGCTTAGTCACACAGCCACCCTGGTGCGCCTCTTTTTTTCTTTGCATCATGTACTGTTTGGGGACTATTTTTTGGAAGGGCCATCCTGCCTGACACTGCAGTGCCACTCCTAGATGGGC
This sequence comes from Pseudophryne corroboree, assembly GCF_028390025.1. NCBI lineage: Eukaryota > Metazoa > Chordata > Amphibia > Anura > Myobatrachidae > Pseudophryne > Pseudophryne corroboree. Next base: position 154,928,033 of record NC_086447.1, read on the forward strand.
CAGGTGTTTGTGTCGGCCACTTGTGTCGCTTAGCTTAGTCACACAGCCACCTTGGTGCGCCTCTTTTTTTCTTTGCATCATGTGCTGTTTGGGGACAATTTTTTGGAAGGGCCATCCTGTCTTGATTGACACTGCAGTGCCACTCCTAGATGGGCCAGGTGTTTATGTCGGCAACTTGTGTCGCTTAGCTTAGTCACACAGCCACCTTGGTGCGCCTCTTTTTGTCTTTGCATCATGTGCTGTTTGGGGACAATTTTTTTGAAGGGCCATCCTGCCTGACACTGCAGTGCCACTCCTAGATGGGCCAGGTGTTTGTGTCGGCCACTTGTGTCGCTTAGCTTAGTCACACAGCCACCTCGTTGCGCGTCTTTTTTTCTTTGCATCATGTGCTGTTTGGGGAGTATTTTTTTGAAGGGCCATCCTGTCTGACACTGCAGTGCCACTCCTAGATGTGCCAGGTGTTTGTGTCGAACACTTGTGTCGCTTAGCTTAGTCACACAGCCACCTTGGTGCGCCTCTTTTTTTCTTTGCATCATGTGCTGTTTGGGGACTATTTTTTTGAAGGGCCATCCTGCCTGACACTGCAGTGCCACTCCTAGATGGGCCAGGTGTTTGTGTCGGCCACTTGTGTCGCTTAGCTTAGTCACACAGCCACCTTGGTGCGCCTCTTTTTTTCTTTGCATCATGTGCTGTTTGGGGAGTATTTTTTTGAAGGGCCATCCTGTCTGACACTGCAGTGCCACTCCTAGATGGGCCAGGTGTTTGTGTCGACCACATGTGTCGCTTAGCTTAGTCACACAGCCACCTTGGTGCGCCTCTTTTTTTCTTTGCATCATGTGCTGTTTGGGGACTATTTTTTGGAAGGGCCATCCTGCCTGACACTGCAGTGCCACTCCTAGATGGGCCAGGTGTTTGTGTCGGCCACTTGTGTCGCTTAGCTTAGTCACACAGCCACCTTGGTGCGCCTCTTTTTTTCTTTGCATCATGTGCTGTTTGGGGACTATTTTTTGGAAGGGCCATCCTGCCTGACACTGCAGTGCCACTCCTAGATGGGCCAGGTGTTTGTGTCGGCCACTTGTGTCGCTTAGCTTAGTCACACAGCCACCTTGGTGCGCCTCTTTTTTCTTTGCATCATGTGCTGTTTGGGGACAATTTTTTTGAAGGGCCATCCTGCCTGACACTGCAGTGCCACTCCTAGATGGGCCAGGTGTTTGTGTCGGCCACTTGTGTCGCTTAGCTTAGTCACACAGCCACCTTGGTGCGCCTCTTTTTTTCTTTGCATCATGTGCTGTTTGGGGACTATTTTTTGGAAGGGCCATCCTGCCTGACACTGCAGTGCCACTCCTAGATGGGCCAGGTGTTTGTGTCGGCCACTTGTGTCGCTTAGCTTAGCCATCCAGCGACCTCGGTGCAAAGTTTAGGACTAAAAATAATATTGTGAGGTGTGAGGTGTTCAGAATAGACTGGAAATGAGTGGAAATTATGGTTATTGAGGTTAATAATACTATGGGATCAAAATGACCCCCAAATTCTATGATTTAAGCTGTTTTTTATGGTTTTTTTGAAAAAAACACCCGAATCCGACAAAAAAATTTTGGTGAGGTTTTGCCAAAACGCGTCCGAATCCAAAACACGGCCGCGGAACCGAACCCAAAACGCGAAAAATTTCAGGTGCACATCACTAATGTGCACGCTATCTGCAGGATCCCTGAGGATAGCTGTTAAGTCAGGGCTACCTTTTGGGCAAACGTGACACCCTAGGGGAAGATTCCCATCGTATCCTGGCCCTAGTAGGGAAAGGATACTCCCTGAGAATTCTTTGTGGGAAACTGCAGTCTCTTGTCTGGCGATTCCCCCTCTTTTTCATCATGAGAGGAGGGAAATTTACCTCAGCTTTCTTCCCCTTAAACATGTGTACCCTTGTGTCAGGGACAGATGAGTCATCAGTGATATGCAAATCATCTTTTATTACAATAATCATATATTGAATACTTTCCTGCCATTTTGGCTGTAACTTTGCATTATCGTAGTCGACACTGGAGTCAGACCCTGTGTCGATATCAGTGTCTATTATTTTGGATAGTGAGCATTGAGAGACTCTGAAGGTCTCCGCGACATAGGGACAGACATGGGTAGATTCCCTGTCTGTTCTCTAATCTTTTGTGCAATAAATTCACCTTAGCACTTAATTACACATATCCAAACAGGTGTCGTCGTTGTCGACGGAGACACCCCTCACACACACATTTGCTCCATCTCCTCCTTAGGGGAGCCTTTTACTTCAGACATGTCGACACACACGTACCGACACACCACACACTCAGGGAATGCTCATCTGAAGACAATTCCCCCACAAGGCCCTTTGGAGAGACAGAGAGAGAGTATGCCAGCACACACCCCAGCGCTATTAACCCAGGAATAACACAGTAACTTAATGTTAACCCAGTAGCTGCTGTTTATATTGATTTTTGCGCCTAATTATAATTATGTGCCCCCCCTCTCTTTTTACCCTCTTCTATCGTGTATCGGCAGGGGAGAGGCTGGGGAGCTTCCTCTCAGCGGTGCTGTGGTGAAAAAACATGGCGCTGGTGAGTGCTGAGGAAGAAGCCCCGCCCCCTCGACGGCGGGCTTCTGTCCCGCTTAAATATACATTTACTTGGCGGGGGCTCATACATATATACAGTGCCCAACTGTATATATGTGTACTTTTGCCAAAGAGGTCGCAATTGCTGCCCAGGGCGCCCCCCCCCCCTGCGCCCTGCACCCTTACAGTGACCGGAGTATGTGAGGTGTGTGTGGGAGCAATGGCGCACAGCTGCAGTGCTGTGCGCTACCTCAGTGAAGACTGGAGTCTTCTGCCGCCGATTTCGAAGTCTTCTTGCTTCTTATGCTCACCCGGCTTCTGTCTTCCGGCTCTGCGAGGGGGACGGCGGCGCGGCTCTGGGATCGGACGACGAGGGTGAGATCCTGTGTACGATCCCTCTGGAGCTAATGGTGTCCAGTAGCCTAAGAAGCAGGACCTAGCTTCAGAGAGTAGGGCTGCTTCTCTCCCCTCAGTCCCACGATGCAGGGAGTCTGTTGCCAGCAGAGCTCCCTGAAAATAAAAAAACCTAACAAAATACTTTCTTATAGCAAGCTCAGGAGAGCTCACTAAGTAGCACCCAGCTCGTCCGGGCACAGATTCAAACTGAGGTCTGGAGGAGGGACATAGAGGGAGGAGCCAGAGCACACCAGAATCTAAATTCTTTCTTAAAGTGCCCATGTCTCCTGCGGAGCCCGTCTATTCCCCATGGTCCTTACGGAGTCCCCAGCATCTACTAGGACGTTAGAGAAATTAAGAAATGCTGCAAAGATATCAGTGTTATCACGTGTGCATTTTTCCAGCAGGTGTTTAGCTGAGCGGACAGCTCTTCTGCTAGCCCAGGCATGTCCAAACTGCGGCCCTCCAGCTGTTGTGAAACTACACATCCCAGCATGCCCTGACACAGCTTTAGCATTCTCTGACAGCAAAACTGTGTCATGGTATGCTAGGATATGTAGTTTCACAACAGCTGGAGGGCCACAGTTTGGACATGCCTGTGCTAGCCCCTTGGACTGAGGATAGCGGGGACTGCTGGTGGTGAGTGTAAAGTCCCAGGTATTTGCAAACTCTCTACTCTTGAGCTGTCCGTGATGAGTTGTGGCATACTATATATTGCAAAGTGTCGCTTGAGTTTGGCAATAGTGCTGGTGAGATCCCAAACCACCATGAATAAGATTCCACCAAAACTGGATCCTGTTTATAGGATACTCCTATCCTAATTATCTGGTTAACATTACATTTCTGCATGACCATTTTGCATTAGGATATTTGTCTCATTAGATATTTGGTGGTGCTTATAACATTTGGTTGTTTGCCAGTACCAGTAATCATGGTATATGTAGAATAATGTGTTGTTTTGTTAAGGTGTTGCAGCCACATTTTAATATACAGTATACATTAAAAGGGAATCCGGTCAGGAGTCCCAACGGTCGGGATCCCGGCTGTCAAAATACTAGTGATGTGCACCGGACATTTTTCGGGTTTTGTGTTTTGGTTTTGGATTCGGTTCTGCGGCCGTGTTTTGGTTTCGGACGCGTTTTGGCAAAACCTCACCGAAATTTTTTTGTCGGATTTGGGTGTGTTTTGGATTCGGGTGTTTTTTTCAAAATACCCTAAAAAAACAGCTTAAATCATAGAATTTGGGGGTCATTTTGATCCCATAGTATTATTACCCTCAATTACCATAATTTCCACTCATCTCCGGTCTATTCTGAACACCTCACACCTCACAATATTATTTTTAGTCCTACAATTTGCACCGAGGTCGCTGGATGGCTAAGCTAAGCGACACAAGTGGCCGACACAAACACCTGGCCCATCTAGGAGTGGCACTGCAGTGTCAGGCAGGATGGCACTTCAAAAAAATTGTCCCCAAACAGCACATGATGCAAAGAAAAAAAGAGGCGCACCAAGGTCGCTGTGTGACTAAGCTAAGCGACACAAGTGGCCGACACAAACACCTGGCCCATCTAGGAGTGGCAATGCAGTGTCAATCAAGACAGGATGGCACTTCAAAAAAATTGTCCCCAAACAGCACATGATGCAAAGAAAAAAAGAGGCGCACCAAGGTCGCTGTGTGACTAAGCTAAGCGACACAAGTGGCCGACACAAACACCTGGCCCATCTAGGAGTGGCACTGCAGTGTCAAGACAGGATGGCACTTCAAAAAAATTGTCCCCAAACAGCACATGATGCAAAGAAAAAAAGAGGCGCACCAAGGTCGCTGTGTGACTAAGCTAAGCGACACAAGTGGCCGACACAAACACCTGGCCCATCTAGGAGTGGCACTGCAGTGTCAAGACAGGATGGCACTTCAAAAAAATTGTCCCCAAACAGCACATGAGGCAAAGAAAAAAAGAGGCGCACCACAGGTATAGAATGTAGATGGATAGTATACTTAATGACGACACAGAGGTAGGTACAGCAGTGGCCTTCCGTACCGTACTGCTATATATAGTATACTGGTGGTCACTGTGTCAGCAAACTGCAAAACTAAAATGCACCACAGGTATAGGAATGTAGATGGATGGTATACTTAATGAATGACGACACAGAGGTAGGTACAGCAGTGGCCTACCGTACTGCTATATATAGTATACTGGTGGTCACTGTGTCAGCAAACTGCAAAACTAAAATGCACCACAGGTATAGACTGTAGATGGATAGTATACTTAATGAATGACGACACAGAGGTAGGTACAGCAGTGGCCTACCGTACTGCTATATATAGTATACTGGTGGCCACTGTGTCAGCAAACTGCAAAACTAAAATGCACCACAGGTATAGAATGTAGATGGATAGTATACTTAATGAATGACGACACAGAGGTAGGTACAGCAGTGGCCTACCGTACTGCTATATATAGTATACTGGTGGTCACTGTGTCAGCAAACTGCAAAACTAAAATGCACCACAGGTATAGAATGTAGATGGATAGTATACTTAATGAATGACGACACAGAGGTAGGTACAGCAGTGGCCTACCGTACTGCTATATATAGTATACTGGTGGTCACTGTGTCAGCAAACTGCAAAACTAAAATGCACCACAGGTATAGAATGTAGATGGATAGTATACTTAATGAATGACGACACAGAGGTAGGTACAGCAGTGGCCTACCGTACTGCTATATATAGTATACTGGTGGTCACTGTGTCAGCAAACTGCAAAACTAAAATGCACCACAGGTATAGAATGTAGATGGATAGTATACTTAATGAATGACGACACAGAGGTAGGTACAGCAGTGGCCTACCGTACTGCTATATATAGTATACTGGTGGTCACTGTGTCAGCAAACTGCAAAACTAAAATGCACCACAGGTATAGAATGTAGATGGATAGTATACTTAATGAATGACGACACAGAGGTAGGTACAGCAGTGGCCTACCGTACTGCTATATATAGTATACTGATGGTCACTGTGTCAGCAAACTGCAAAACTAAAATGCACCACAGGTATAGAATGTAGATGGATAGTATACTTAATGAATGACGACACAGAGGTAGGTACAGCAGTGGCCTACCGTACTGCTATATATAGTATACTGGTGGTCACTGTGTCAGCAAACTGCAAAACTAAAATGCACCACAGGTATAGAATGCAGATGGATAGTATACTTAATGAATGACGACACAGAGGTAGGTTCAGCAGTGGCCTACCGTACTGCTATATATAGTATACTGGTGGTCACTGTGTCAGCAAACTGCAAAACTAAAATGCACCACAGGTATAGAATGTAGATGGATAGTATACTTAATGAATGACGACACAGAGGTAGGTACAGCAGTGGTCTACCGTACTGCTATATATAGTGTACTGGTGGTCACTGTGTCAGCAAACTGCAAAACTAAAATGCACCACAGGTATAGAATGTAGATGGATAGTATACTTAATGAATGACGACACAGAGGTAGGTACAGCAGTGGCCTTCCATACCGTACTGCTATATATAGTATAGTGGTGGTCACTGGTCAGCAAAACTCTGCACTGTACTCCTCCTATATAATATTAATTATACTGGTGGTCCCCAGTCCCCACAATAAAGCAGCACACTGAGCACAGATATGGAGTGCTTTTCAGGCAGACAACGTATACTTGTGGTCACTGTCAGCAAAACTCTGCACTGTACTCCTGCTATATAATACAGCTGCTCCCCAGTCCCCACAATTAAGCAGTGTGAGCACAGATATATTATGCAGCACACTGAGCACAGATATGGTATGGAGCGTTTTTTTCAGGCAGAGAACGGATAAAAACTGGTGGTCACTTATCAGCAAAACTCTGCACTGTACTCCTCCTAACAGCTGGTCCCCAGTCCTCCCCACAATTAAGCAATAAAGCAATCAAGTTCAACAATAAACGGAGAGGACGCCAGCCACGTCCTCTCCCTATCATCTCCAATGCACGAGTGAAAATGGCGGCGACGCGCGGCTGCTTATATAGAATCTGAATCTCGCGAGAATCCGACAGCGGGATGATGACGTTCGGGCGCGCTCGGGTTAGCCGAGCAAGGCGGGAAGGTTCGAACCTGCCTCGGACCCGTGTAAAAAGGGTGAAGTTCGGGGGGGTTCGGTTTCCGAGAAACCGAACCCGCTCATCTCTACAAAATACTGATGCTGGAATCCCGACACAGCTAAGAATGCCGGCGCCGGAATACCGACACCCGGGATCCCGAACTTCCCACTGCCGGATGTCAAGAGAGGTAAGCCGTGGGTGGGGGATTTAGGCTGCAGGGGGAGGGTTTTGCTGTGGGGGGGGGGGTAAGGCTAGGCTGTGGTGGGGGGGAGGTTAGGTTTAGGCTCCGGGAAGGGAGGGTTAGGGGGCCTATGGAGGAAGGTAAGTATACTTACCTTCCCCCTGCCGGGATTCACACTGTCTGGATGCTGCAGTTAGTATTGTAACCGCCGATATCCCGATCGCCACATTGTGAACCCAACCCCATTAAAAGTCACGTTTTGTTTTTAAGAGTGTTCCAACAAAAGAGTTGCTTGTTCTCCTGCTCCTGTCATATGCTTTATTTTACTATAGGGGAGCACTACCAGTAGCTTTACAGTTAAAACAGCTAAAACAGCCACTTTTACATGTTCAGTGGGATAACCTTCTCTTTAATGTGGTGTACCGCTATGTTACATGATCACTGGTTATTATAATTGTTGGTTATAAGTATAACTTATATGACCTGTGCAGGAACCTATCCCCTTCTCCTGTCCGTTAGTCTTGTGTGTTACAGCATCCAATGACTGTGGGCCTCTACAGCTCCGTCAATCGCTTCCCGCATAAATAGAACATTTTACAATGCTTTTGTTACCTAAATCCTCTGTGTAGGAAGCCGGAGTTTGGAATACTGGATTAATAGCAGAACAGAGAAGCTTTATCAGCATTGTGCTGTCAGTGAATGCAGCACCCAGAGATTTTCTGTTGTTCAGAACGTAAGTGGATATTATACCGATTTCTCAATAATTCCCCAAACTGTGTTCTTCTGAGCCAGATTTTCCCTGACAATTGCAGGAATTACGAGATATTTTTTTATTCCTTGTCTATTCTTTTGTTTTTAGCTTTTCTTCATCCGTGCTTCACACTGTGTAACACAATGTGACATCAAAATGTTGTCAAGGTCACTTGAATAGATGTTCAGAATAATGCCAGAAAAAGAATGCTGATTAAATAGCAGTCCAATGTACTGACAATGTAAGTGTGACAGTGGTAACCTCAATGAGTAACAGAGGACAGTTCTGACGCGGAACAGGTTATAGAACGGCCATGACATGTTTGAATGGGAAGCATTACACACATACAGTAAGAAAGAAAGGGTGTTTAACACGTTGTATAAAAAGGAATATTTACATTATGTTGCTGTGATGTCTGATCTGAAACACAGCACGTACAGTAGCTTAACAACAGAAAGAAAATCACAAGGCCTCTGTTCTGTTACGCGGACCGTATCTACTGAGACCCTCTATCAAGATGTGAACTTTGTTCTCATGTAGCAAATATCCAGGTGGGCATGCAGTAATGGGTATTATAATGTACTTCAAAAATTAAGGGGTGTATTTATCGGGATGCGGTTAGGCGTCAGACTCCCAAACACTGACTAGCTCGCAATGCTGACCAACAGGGACTGTTCCCACTCGACACCCATAGAGTGGAAACAGAACCTGTGGCGAGTCCCGCAAGGGTCTCCTTCCCCCCCACCCCACCCCCGCCGGCCATCTAACAGACAGAATCCCGGCCTCAGTATGGTGACTGGCGGTCTCAAGATAGCGATATTATCACTAGAGATGAGCAGGCCTGGTTTTTAGTGAACCAAACAAACCTGAACTTCAAGGATCCGAGGGGATCTGAGACAGAGCTCGTATCTGCCCATCTGCCTCAGATTCCAAAACGAGCCAAAATGTCATTCTTCCGCTGTTGAATCTCGCGAGTTGTGGATTCAGAGCCAGCCTTAGCTATAGGCAGGCTAGGCATTTGCCATGGGCATATAAGCATGTCTAGGGGCACCCAAGCATGTCTCTGCAGTATCTCATGCTGGGAGGGACAGTCTGCAAACTAACTGTTACTTTCCAAATGTATTCAATCAGTATTTGTATACACTGCTGTTTACATTTGTCAAATAGAATGCACACTGGGGGTCAGTATTTCGCAGCGCTGCGATCGGGTCAGAACTGCACATGCGCCGGAGCCACAGTGCACCGGCGCATGCCAGACGGCCGAGCGTTGCCTATCGATCGCCTCCGCCTGATTGACAGGCAGAGGCGGTCGCTGGGTAGGAGGGGGCAGCACAGCCGCTTTCGGGGAACGGTCCGGCCAACGCAGGCGTGGCCAGACCGTGCAGGGGGGGGGTGGTGCAGCGGCTGCGTCACGTCACACACAGTCGCTGCGACCAGGGCAGCAACAAGTAACTCCCGGCCAGCCGCTGTGCGATACTTTAGTACTTGTGCGGTGCGGCCGAGCCAGACATGCTGGGCAGACTAACCCTGTGTTGGGCGTCACCCCGCATGTCTGTGTCAGTGATCGTAGATGTGCTAAATTTCGCACAGCTACGATCAGGTCGGAATGATCCCCACTGTCCCTTAAAGTTCGTTAAACTCCCTCCGACATACTTGAATGCCCATGACTTGTGAGAGACAGCAGAAGCCTGGTAACTGCAATTCCTGGACATGTGACATTTTCACTGACTATATAAGGTTATTACTGGATGGCTTCTTATGATACCACATATGTATTTTTGAAGGCTGCTTCACATAAATCTGACATCACCTATACTGCTTGTGCACATGGGGGAGGGAACCCTGCCATCCTGTGTGTGTCCCTTATCCCTGTGCAACCCCCAGGTGTCTGCAGGGACATAACATGGGCAGTGTTCTCCCCACATTTTATTTCCTAGTCAGCCCATGCCGTAAAAATCCCCTGCTGTCAAGTACTGTAACGTGATCAGTAAGTTGCATTGCGCTATTTCTATATGAAACATCAGTGCAGTGTGACTTTCGGACACATCAGAGTGGAGGGCAGAACATACCGCTCCCGCAGTTTAAAATAAAGGGCATGCAGTTGCCGGGAGTAACAGACACCAGCAAACACACTGAACAGTAAAGAGAATGGACAGTTGCTACATGTTTGATACTGGTCTTTTTGTATAACCAGCAAGTGTGGCAGTATCTGGACATTGCTGCTATCTGTTTCCAACGAGCAAGGGAAAATAAAGGGTGAGGCTTACAAAGGATGGCATACCCTGTGAGGTCACATCCCTTGTACGGGTGCCCCTTTAACGGGTGCAAGCGCAAGCACTCACCCATCCTGACACCCTTATCTCACAAAACGCAGTCATAAGTTTTATAAAAAAAGCTACTAGCATTACTTATGTGGGGCATATGTGTAAGGTGCATTACTGTGTGGCATTATGTGTATTATGGGCATTACTAATGTGGGGCATATGTGTAAGGTGCATTACTGTGTGGCATTATGTGTATTATGGGCATTAATGTGTGGCATTATACAGGGTTGAACTGGCCCACAGGGTAACCACCCGGTGGGCCGCACTGCCTGAGTGTTGCTGGGTCAGATGCAGAACTAGCGGCGGTGCTAGGGGGCACCAGACAAAATTTTGCCTAGGGCATCAAATTGGCTAGGGCTGGCTCTGTGTGGATTCGGTGCCTATTTCGAAGTCCCATTGAAATCAATGGCTGATTGTCTGAGAGAGCTCGATATATTTCAATGGGCATAGCAGGGCAGAGGACAGAGGCCACCGCCAATACTACTGCGGTGCCTAAACTACCAGCACCTCCACACTGAGGACTCCACCGACACCCCACACTGCTGACACCACCACACTTTAGACACTGCCGGCAACCTACTAGCAACCCCACACTGCCGACACCGCTGGCACTCCTGTACTGAAGACACCATCAGCACCCCCGCACTGAGTACACCGCCGGCACTCCTGCACCGACAATACCGCTGGCACCCCCAGAACTGCCGATACTACCAGCACTCCTACAATGAGGACACCGCTGGCACACCCACACTGCCAACACCACCAGCACCTCTGCCCGAAGGACACAGCCGGCAGCCCTGCGCTGCCAGCACCCCTGCACTGAGGAGACTGCTGGCACCCCTGCACTGCCACAATGAAGACACCACCAGCACCCCTGCACTGCCGACACTGCTGGCACTCCTGCACTGAGGACACTGCTGGCACCCCAGCACTACCTAAACCATTAGCACCCCCCAGGAGAGGATTGGGATGGAAAACCAGCCCAGGAAATTTATTGAAGCAGCCCTAAAGGGGTTGTGGTCTGATGACTGCGGTGGAGTCTGTTGAGGGGGACAGAATCCCTCCTCATAGGGCCTGATTGTATGCAATTGCATCCTTCCTTGTGTCTTTTGCTGCAGTTGTATCTGAGACCAGGGGCGGATTGGGAACTAATAGTAGTGACCCTGTAAAATTTAGTTGGAGTGGCCTGACATGGGCGCACAAGAGGCATAGCATACCGTGTAGCCTTGGCACCATCACTGGATGGCAGAGTTGCTGTACTGCAGAGATGGAATAACAGAATGAATGAGGACAATGCAGTGTACTGAGTGCGGCAGCCTGTCTGTCATGTGGAGGGTGGGGCCAGTTGACAACACATAAAACAGGCCCCACATACAAGTCAGCCTACCAGGAATCTTCTTGGTGAGCCCTATGGCCAATCCGGCCCTTGCACCCCCTCACTGAGGACACCGCATGTACCCTCGCATTGCCAACACCGCCGGTACCCCTGCACTGAAAACACAGCTGGCACCCCCGCACTGTTGACATCACCAGCATTCCCACAATGAGGGCCCAGCTAGCACACCCACACTACCAACACCACCAGCACCCCCAAATGGAGAACGCCAGCAGCCCCGCATGGAGGATACTGCCAACAGACCCATTCTGAGGACACTGCTGGCACCCCACACTGAGGACAGTGCCGGCACCCCTGCACTGTCGACACCATCTGCACCCAAGCACAGAGGACACCACCAGCACCCCCACACTGACGACACCATTGGCACCCGTACACAGAGAATACTGCTGGTACACCCGCACTGAGGACACCTTTGGCACCCCCGCACTGCTGGCACCCCTTGTCACAGTCAGTGCACCATTGATGTATTTAACACCACTCTGTATCCGACCTGCACTGTAACCCGCACTGTATATGACCCACACTGTATACAACCTGCACTGTAACTCACACTGCATCTGACCCACACTGTATCCAACTTGCACTGTATCCCGCACTGTGGGGGTTATTTAGAGATGAACACAGATCCCTGCATACACAGGCAGATCTACGTTCATCTCTGCACATGCTGAGTGCCGCCCAGCACAGGGCAACGCTGCCCAACATGTGTGGGGACACCCCCCGATGCATCCGCAATCTAATTGTGAACACATTGGATCTAAGGTTGACCCCTGGCAGCGCAGCCTGGCTGCACTGTCAAGCAGCCAGAGGTCATTCTGTTTTTGAGCGGTTGCGTGTGACGTCACTCAGCCACCCCCGAAAACGCTCCCAACATGCCCCCGTTCTGTACACCCCCCCCCCCCCCCCCAAAGCAGCAAAGATGCCCCTTTGGCGGTCGCCGCTGTCAATTACACTGCGGCCGCATCCTTCCTGGGTACACCTAAATGTGTAAGGTCATGTAGGTGCATTGCGGTCAGTGCGCGTGTGCAGACCAGATGGTCGCGGCCGCTGCGAGCGACCGCGTAGTTGTGTCCATCTCTGAATCCTGTATCCAACCCACACTATATCCAGGCCGCACTGTATCTGACCTGCACTCCCTCTATTCCTCTCTGTTCGCAGCTCCGGCCAGGTGTTTCTTTTATAGCACTGATGTGGAGCAGGGAGTTGGCGACGATTGGAATTGGCGTGGGGTCCATACAGCCTCTCTTAAGTGGGTGGCATTTTTTTCCTTATTTGTTTAAGATAATGTACAGAATAATTGACAAAGGAGGACTTATTGGACCTGTTGGAGGTGACATTTCCTTATACAGTTTTTTTTTTTTTTTTTTTTACAAAAATGAACATAAAGGACCTAATTCATATGCGGCTGCATTGGGTGCTTGGAAATACAGTAGTTGTAGATTTCCACCTACAGTATATTCAGAGTCTAATGAATCTATATGGCTGCTCCGCCATTATACATCCCAGCACAGCAGACCCAGCGCACAGTGGAAATTGTTTCCAGATATGTGGAGAAGAGGGGAGCAAGGGCATTTGGCAAAGACCATAGAAGGTTATGTGAGAGATGGATTAGTTTCCCCATTATCAACAGACTCCATTGAGAAGCCCCATAACTGTGCAGGAGAGGGGAAATGCTGTGATCCTGCAACAGAGAAAACATTAAAGAGAGCTGCATTTCATCCAGACCACTGATGTCCTGTACAACAAAGGTTGTAGTAACATGTAACTAAGGGGCCTATTTACCAATAATTCTGAATTTCCATTGCTAATTCTTCCACAGTGCCAGTTGTAAAACAATAGATTTACTATCTATTTATAATTAAGAGACAGCAAGGACAGCTCTCCTGAAATCCCCATGTCCTATAAAAGATACATCCTGCCTTCATACCTTACCCAAGCCAAGGCTAGTTGGAGGGGTTCCTCCAACAATTTGGCAATGTCCCCCTCTGTATGGGTTGTGGCCACGTCTGCTAGATTTGGCCAAGCCCCCCTGATTACCTGGGCCACATATAGCACATATATCTTCATTGCCACAGTTGAATGTGCATTGAGAAAGGTCCAGCCCACTGGGAAGAGATCGGAAGATGGCATTAGCTTACAGAGACAACCTCTGTAACTTATGTTTTTTGGAGCTTGTTACATTAAACCTATTGCCTCTCCCCCCTAACTATGGGGACAGCAGATTCTAGTGGTGCTGATTTGAAACGGGAGATCCAGTAAATCCAATATCTCCTGCTTTCAAGCTTTTTTAAATAACAGAAAATACTTAATTCTGCCATAAATATGCAGACACAGCCATTACTGCATGTTTTAAGGACTGAATTAGACTGACAAATGCATCCCTCTGCCTCTTAGAAGGAAATATTGTGTTACATTTCTTTATACTGACAGTAAACTATATACACATATACATATATTATGTGGAAAAAATCAGTTTCTCCATGTTTGCTTTTATTACTGATGAGATTTGACATATTAATTATGGGAATTCACAGTGGGAAGAATCTATAACCCTAATTGTTAAGATTTTCTTTAGCTACAAATAGGGATAAATCAAAAATATGTATCAGTGGTTGCCAAGTATCCTAAACAGGTCATGTTTTGCGGATTTCTTTAACCATACACAGGTGAGTTTATTAGGCTAGGTCACAAATTACCCCACCTGCCTCCCAAAAACATGACCTGTTGGGGGTTCTAGAGGACTGGAGTTGGGAACCATTGTTCTGTATAATAAATGGGCACTATTCAGTTCAGTGACAGTTGGATAACGCCGGGAATTAGCTCCCGGTGCTATTCAATACAGCGCAGTGGTAAGTCAGAGAATGCCCGTTCTCCCGGAAGAAACGGTGTTTTGTCGGGAGAATGGGCATTCTCTGACTTAAGAGCGTGGCGCGATGCTGTTTTCGCCACGCTAAGGGCAGAAATCGTGCCGGCACTTTTGTTGGATTACTGCTAATATCCCCCGGGAATGCAAGAAGAAATCCCGTAGTTGGGTGTCACATGGCGCCATATTGAATAGCTCCCGGCGCTATTTAACTAACACTGAATTGAATCATGCCCAATGTTTCCATTTCCATTGGCCAGCTTAGAGGAAAGTCATGATTATAATGTGTACATTTGAGTGAAGAACTTTCATGACACAATAGAAAATGTGAGAGCTCATACAGAAGAGTTACCTGCCTCTACTGTCTCAGATAATTGGCATGGTAGATGTCTACCAAGACTGGCTGAAAATATCCTGCATAGCTATCAGAAGAAGATCAGAAGTAGAGTGTAGCCAGTTGGAACGTCAAGGAGTTCCCTGTAATTACTCAAGTTTCACATGTTTAAATGTTTTGGAAAATCCATGCCAGTCTTTCTTTCCATCATGTTAAACTTTAAACAGTCATATTGCTGATCACTCAGGAATTTATAAGAGCAGCCTAAGGAATAATGTACAGCTGGAAGCCTGGAACTGGATTTAAAATGTTTGTGCTTCAAATGTCAACTGTTCTATTTGGTTGGCTACAAAACAATTTCTGCAAAAACACAAGAAACATTTTTTGTTTTGTTTTGAAATGCAGAATAGTAAGAACAGTATAATAAGTGTTTCTGTTTTTTAAAAGTGGTCCTATGTGACCTTAGTCCGGGGAGAAAGTAAGAAAGAAAGGAAAAGCAAATTACACTCCTAGGGCTAATATGTCAGTCTATGTTGGAATAAAATGTGACACAATACGATATTGAGATGCAAACAAGCTCCCCCCGTGATACACTAGCAATTTATCATAATGGTCCATGAAGTCCTTTTTATTAAACATGAAGCTAGTTGAATTATTGCCAGTCTAAATCACGGTGTGTATTCCTCTGGGAACCTGGCAGTTTAGAGTTTTAATGTACTCTGCATTGACGTTTAAAATGCTTTTAGGTGTTAATTGCTCTGTACCCTATACTCATACTCCACCTTCACAAAAAAAAAAAAACAACCCAGCTCAAAGTGAGCTCAATGTTATACACTGAAATATGTACTCAAACGTAACTGATATAGTCTATTATGCTTCAGCAACTAACAATATAATTGTATATGTAAGGCACAAAAGGATAAAAGACCTCTTATAAAACATATGCTAGACTATTCTTAAATGAATAACTGATATCTACATTCATTTTATTTCACCATTAAAAATTGTCAGACTGCTAAAATACTCAGATATATATTGCAGCAGACACGTGTTTGTAAAAGGTAGGAAACGGGTAGAGGGGCACTGATTAGAACATTTGCTAATGAAATGGCTTGCCGTAAGGCGCTAACCGAGTTTGAAAAGTGGATTATCGTAGGCTGGTTGATGTCATTTTTCTAGGGCGAAGATGGACTAGTACATAGAAGATTCGGTAACCTGGATAGACTGGACAGCTCAGAGTCCAGATCTTAACCCCATTGAGAACCACTGGGACGAATTGGAGTGACATGTGTGTTCTAGACCAACTCTACCTTCTTCAGTGATACAGTTGGTCACTGTACGTAAGGCAGAATGGTAAAACATATTGAATTGTCCAAGAACTTGTGAACAGTTTGCCAAGAAAGGTGTCTGCAGTAATCACTGCACGGGGTGGTCTTCAGGTTGCCGACTGTCGGGATCCCGGCGCACAGTATACCGGCGCCGGAATCCAGACAGCCAGCATACCAACAGTATTTCTCCCTCGTGAGGGTCCACGGCCCCCCTAGAGGGAGAATAAATAGCGCACGCCACCATGCCCGCAGCGAGCATGCAAGGGGCTCATTTGGCTCGCCACGCTGTCGGTATGCCGGCGGTCAGGCTTCCGGCGCCTGTATGCTGGTCGACGGAAACCTGGCCGCCGGCATACCATACCACACCCCACTGCACGTGGTGGACCTACAAACCACTGATGTCAATAAAATCTTGTTGATCCCATTGCTGTCAGTGTCCAATAACTTTTGTCTACTGTGTATTTTGTAGCAATATCTAATCTTCTGGAAACAGTATCTACACCACCATCCAAATTTTTCAGGTGTCTACATATGGCCAGGTTTGGTTATTCAATATGATAGGCTTTGTAAGCTTTCTTTGATTTTTCGCAGTACATATGTGCAACAAGCAAATATATAAACTCAGGACACTGGTATAATTATTTATCAATCCACGTGTGGTAGAAATATTTATCATTCCACATATGGTAGAAATATTTATCATTCCACATATGGCAGAAGGAAATATTTATCATTCCACATCTGGTAGAAATATTTATCATTCCACGTATGATAGAAATATTTATCATTCCACTTGCGTGGGTTTCCACCGGGTACTCCGGTTTCCGTCCACAATCCAAAAATATACAGGTAGGTCAATTGGATCCCAACAAAATTAACCCTAGTATGAATGTGTGCGCGTGTACATGTGGTAGGGAATATAGATTGTAAGCTCCACTGGGGCGGGGACAGATGTGAATGGCCAAATATTCTCTGTAAAGCGCTGCGGAATATGTGTGCGCTATATAAATAACTGGTAATAATAATAATAATAATAATAATAATTCCACACATGGTAGAAGGAGATATTTATCATTCCACGGATGGTAGAAATATTTATCATTCCACAGCCCCCATTTATCAACAAGGTATAAGTGAAGTGGTAAATACAGTTTTCACTCGCCATGGTATAGTGATATCGCGCTCTTCTATTTAAGAAGAGCTAATGCCACGGCAAGGAATGCGGTATTTGCTGCGTCAGCGCTGATGTTTACCTTACATCAGTGCTGACGAATTAACTGTGTCCCCGGATTGGCCTCCTACTGCGCATGCGCCGGTTCATTCTAATTCCCGGCACATACGCGGTAGCGATTTCCGGGTGCGGCGACCATCACTGAGAGAACTCCTCAGGCTGTGATGGGTGCCGGGATTTCTGCGAGAGGGGGGAGCCGGAGCGCGGGACGGACTCCACTGCAGCGGTGTCATAACATCTGCCCGGAGCAGGCGAGGCCATTGTAGGTAAGCGAGCGCTATTTCAGAAATAGCGCTCGTTCTTAAATACAGTTTAGCGTGCCGCAGTATAGGGAATATGAAAGGCTAATAGCGCTGCTAGTTAGCAGCGCTATTAGCCTTGTTAAATAGCAATTGGTCCCCTTTACAACCAAAAACGAGTTTCCAGCAAGGAAACTCGTTGATAAATGATAGAAATATTTATCATTCCACATATGGTAGAAGTAAATATTTATCATTCCACGTATGGTAGAAGGAAATATTTATCATTCCACGTATGATAGAAATATTTATCATTCCACATATGGTAAAAGAAAATATTTATCATTCCACGTATGGTAGAAGGAAATATTTATCATTCCACGTATGGTAGAAGGAAATATTTATCATTCCACATGTGGTAGAAATATTTATCATTCCACACATGGTAGAAGGAAATATGTATCATTCCATGTATGATAGAAATATTTATCATTCCACATGTAGTAGAAGGAAATATTTATCATTCTACATGTGGTAGAGATATTTATCATTCCACATATGGTAGAAGGAAATATGTATCATTCCACATGTGGTAGAACTATTTATCATTCCACATATGGTAGAAATATTTATCATTCCACATATGATAGAAATATTTATCATTCCACATAAGGTTGAAGGAATTATTTATCATTCCATGTATGATAGAAATATTTATCATTCCACATATGGTAGAAGGAAATATTTATCATTCCACGTATGGTAGAAATATTTATCATTCCACATATGGTAGAAGGAAATATTTATCATTCTGATGCCCTTATTTATCAATGAGTGATAGATTTCACTGTGAGTGATAAATGTCACCAGCCAATCAGCTCCTAACTGTCATTTTACAGTCAGTGTTTGAAAAATGACAGTTAGGAGCGGATTGGCTGGTGCTATTTATCACTCACAGTGAAATGTATCACTCATTGATAAATAAGGGCATACATCTGGTAGAGATATTTAACATTCCACATATGGTAGAAGGATATATATGTATCATTTAGAGATGAGCGGGTTCGGTTCCTCGGAATCCGAACCCGCCCGAACTTCAGGTTTTTTTACACGGGGCCGAGCGACTCGGATCTTCCCGCCTTGCTCGGTTAACCCGAGCGCGCCCGAACGTCATCATCCCGCTGTCGGATTCTCGCGAGGCTCGGATTCTATCGCGAGACTCGGATTCTATATAAGGAGCCGCGCGTCGCCGCCATTTTCACACGTGCATTGAGATTGATAGGGAGAGGACGTGGCTGGCGTCCTCTCCATTTATAGAGAAGAGAGTGAGACTAGAGTAGAGAGAGACACAGTATTTACTTTAGTAATTTTGGGGAGCATTAGGAGGAGTACTACTACTTGCTGAAGTGATAGACTTAGTGTGACTGTATATCTGACTTGTGGGGGAGACAGTGGGGAGCAGTTAGAGTCTGAGAGCAGGAGTACATATTTTAACGTACAGTGCACACTTTTGCTGCCAGAGTGCCACACTGCCATTGTGACCACACTGACCACCAGTATATATTGTGATTGTCTGCTTAGGAGTACTACTTGCAAGTTGCTGATAGTGTGACCAGTGACCTGACCACCAGTTTAATTAATCACCACCAGTTTAATATATATATATATATATATATATAATTGTATATAATATATATATAATTGTATACCACCTACCCGTGTTTTTTTTTTTCTTTCTTCTTGATACATACTACTATAGTAGCTTACTGTAGCAGTCTGCGGTGCTGCTGAGCTGACAGTGTCCAGCAGGTCCGTCATCATTCATTACATAATAAATATATATACCTGTCCGGCTGCAGTACTAGTGATATTATATATATATATATTAATTTCATCTCATTATCATCCAGTCTATATTAGCAGCAGACACAGTACGATAGTCCACGGCTGTAGCTACCTCTGTGTCGGCAGTCGCTCGTCCATCCATAATTGTATACCACCTACCCGTGTTTTTTTTTCTTTTTCTTTCTTCTTGATACATACTACTATAGTAGCTTACTGTAGCAGTCTGCGGTGCTGCTGAGCTGACAGTGTCCAGCAGGTCCGTCATCAGTCATTACATAATAAATATATATACCTGTCCGGCTGCAGTACTAGTGATATTATATATATATATATTAATTTCATCTCATTATCATCCAGTCTATATTAGCAGCAGACACAGTACGGTAGTCCACGGCTGTAGCTACCTCTGTGTCGGCAGTCGCTCGTCCATCCATAATTGTATACCACCTACCCGTGGTTTTTTTTTTCTCTTTCTTCTTGATACATACTACTATAGTAGCTTACTGTAGCAGTCTGCGGTGCTGCTGAGCTGACAGTGTCCAGCAGGTCCGTCATCAGTCATTACATAATAAATATATATACCTGTCCGGCTGCAGTACTAGTGATATTATATATATATATATATATATTAATTTCATCTCATTATCATCCAGTCTATATTAGCAGCAGACACAGTACGGTAGTCCACGGCTGTAGCTACCTCTGTGTCGGCAGTCGCTCGTCCATCCATAATTGTATACCACCTACCCGTGTTTTTTTTTTTTCTTTCTTCTTGATACATACTACTATAGTAGCTTACTGTAGCAGTCTGCGGTGCTGCTGATCTGACAGTGTCCAGCAGGTCCGTCATCAGTCATTACATAATAAATATATATACCTGTCCGGCTGCAGTACTAGTGATATTATATATATATATATATATATATTAATTTCATCTCATTATCATCCAGTCTATATTAGCAGCAGACACAGTACGGTAGTCCACGGCTGTAGCTACCTCTGTGTCGGCAGTCGCTCGTCCATCCATAATTGTATACCACCTACCCGTGGTTTTTTTTTTTTTTCTTCTTGATACATACTACTATAGTAGCTTACTGTAGCGGTCTGCGGTGCTGCTGAGCTGACAGTGTCCAGCAGGTCCGTCATCAGTCATTACATAATAAATATATATACCTGTCCGGCTGCAGTACTAGTGATATTATATATATATATATTAATTTCATCTCATTATCATCCAGTCTATATTAGCAGCAGACACAGTACGGTAGTCCACGGCTGTAGCTACCTCTGTGTCGGCAGTCGCTCGTCCATCCATAATTGTATACCACCTACCCGTGGTTTTTTTTTTTCTTTCTTCTTGATACATACTACTATAGTAGCTTACTGTAGCAGTCTGCGGTGCTGCTGAGCTGACAGTGTCCAGCAGGTCCGTCATCAGTCATTACATAATAAATATATATACCTGTCCGGCTGCAGTACTAGTGATATTATATATATATATATATATTAATTTCATCTCATTATCATCCAGTCTATATTAGCAGCAGACACAGTACGGTAGTCCACGGCTGTAGCTACCTCTGTGTCGGCAGTCGCTCGTCCATCCATAATTGTATACCACCTACCCGTGGTTTTTTTTTTCTTTCTTCTTGATACATACTACTATAGTAGCTTACTGTAGCAGTCTGCGGTGCTGCTGAGCTGACAGTGTCCAGCAGGTCCGTCATCAGTCATTACATAATAAATATATATACCTGTCCGGCTGCAGTACTAGTGATATTATATATATATATATATATTAATTTCATCTCATTATCATCCAGTCTATATTAGCAGCAGACACAGTACGGTAGTCCACGGCTGTAGCTACCTCTGTGTCGGCAGTCGCTCGTCCATCCATAATTGTATACCACCTACCCGTGGGTTTTTTTTTTTCTTTCTTCTTGATACATACTACTATAGTAGCTTACTGTAGCAGTCTGCGGTGCTGCTGAGCTGACAGTGTCCAGCAGGTCCGTCATCAGTCATTACATAATAAATATATATACCTGTCCGGCTGCAGTACTAGTGATATTATATATATTAATTTCATCTCATTATCATCCAGTCTATATTAGCAGCAGACACAGTACGGTAGTCCACGGCTGTAGCTACCTCTGTGTCGGCAGTCGCTCGTCCATCCATAATTGTATACCACCTACCCGTGGTTTTTTTTTTTCTTTCTTCTTGATACATACTACTATAGTAGCTTACTGTAGCAGTCTGCGGTGCTGCTGAGCTGACAGTGTCCAGCAGGTCCGTCATCAGTCATTACATAATAAATATATATACCTGTCCGGCTGCAGTACTAGTGATATTATATATATATATATTAATTTCATCTCATTATCATCCAGTCTATATTAGCAGCAGACACAGTACGGTAGTCCACGGCTGTAGCTACCTCTGTGTCGGCAGTCGCTCGTCCATCCATAATTGTATACCACCTACCCGTGGTTTTTTTTTTTCTTTCTTCTTGATACATACTACTATAGTAGCTTACTACAGCAGTCTGCGGTGCTGCTGAGCTGACAGTGTCCAGCAGGTCCGTCATCAGTCATTACATAATAAATATATATACCTGTCCGGCTGCAGTACTAGTGATATTATATATATATATATTAATTTCATCTCATTATCATCCAGTCTATATTAGCAGCAGACACAGTACGATAGTCCACGGCTGTAGCTACCTCTGTGTCGGCAGTCGCTCGTCCATCCATAATTGTATACCACCTACCCGTGTTTTTTTTTCTTTTTCTTTCTTCTTGATACATACTACTATAGTAGCTTACTGTAGCAGTCTGCGGTGCTGCTGAGCTGACAGTGTCCAGCAGGTCCGTCATCAGTCATTACATAATAAATATATATACCTGTCCGGCTGCAGTACTAGTGATATTATATATATATATATATATATTAATTTCATCTCATTATCATCCAGTCTATATTAGCAGCAGACACAGTACGGTAGTCCACGGCTGTAGCTACCTCTGTGTCGGCAGTCGCTCGTCCATCCATAATTGTATACCACCTACCCGTGGTTTTTTTTTTTCTTTCTTCTTGATACATACTACTATAGTAGCTTACTGTAGCAGTCTGCGGTGCTGCTGAGCTGACAGTGTCCAGCAGGTCCGTCATCAGTCATTACATAATAAATATATATACCTGTCCGGCTGCAGTACTAGTGATATTATATATATATGTATTAATTTCATCTCATTATCATCCAGTCTATATTAGCAGCAGACACAGTACGGTAGTCCACGGCTGTAGCTACCTCTGTGTCGGCAGTCGCTCGTCCATCCATAATTGTATACCACCTACCCGTGGTTTTTTTTTTTTTCTTTCTTCTTGATACATACTACTATAGTAGCTTACTGTAGCAGTCTGCGGTGCTGCTGAGCTGACAGTGTCCAGCAGGTCCATCATCAGTCATTACATAATAAATATATATACCTGTCCGGCTGCAGTACTAGTGATATTATATATATATATATTAATTTCATCTCATTATCATCCAGTCTATATTAGCAGCAGACACAGTACGGTAGTCCACGGCTGTAGCTACCTCTGTGTCGGCAGTCGCTCGTCCATCCATAATTGTATACCACCTACCCGTGGTTTTTTTTTTTCTTTCTTCTTGATACATACTACTATAGTAGCTTACTGTAGCAGTCTGCGGTGCTGCTGAGCTGACAGTGTCCAGCAGGTCCGTCATCAGTCATTACATAATAAATATATATACCTGTCCGGCTGCAGTACTAGTGATATTATATATATATATATTAATTTCATCTCATTATCATCCAGTCTATATTAGCAGCAGACACAGTACGGTAGTCCACGGCTGTAGCTACCTCTGTGTCGGCAGTCGCTCGTCCATCCATAATTGTATACCACCTACCCGTGGGTTTTTTTTTTCTTTCTTCTTGATACATACTACTATAGTAGCTTACTACAGCAGTCTGCGGTGCTGCTGAGCTGACAGTGTCCAGCAGGTCCGTCATCAGTCATTACATAATAAATATATATACCTGTCCGGCTGCAGTACTAGTGATATTATATATATATATATATATTAATTTCATCTCATTATCATCCAGTCTATATTAGCAGCAGACACAGTACGGTAGTCCACGGCTGTAGCTACCTCTGTGTCGGCAGTCGCTAGTCCATCCATAATTGTATACCACCTACCCGTGGTTTGTTTTTTTTTCTTTCTTCTTGATACATACTACTATAGTAGCTTACTGTAGCAGTCTGCGGTGCTGCTGAGCTGACAGTGTCCAGCAGGTCCGTCATCAGTCATTACATAATAAATATATATACCTGTCCGGCTGCAGTACTAGTGATATTATATATATATATATATATATTAATTTCATCTCATTATCATCCAGTCTATATTAGCAGCAGAAACAGTACGGTAGTCCACGGCTGTAGCTACCTCTGTGTCTGCAGTCGCTCGTCCATCCATAAGTATACTAGTATCCATCCATCTCCATTGTTTACCTGAGGTGCCTTTTAGTTGTGCCTATTAAAATATGGAGAACAAAAATGTTGAGGTTCCAAAATTAGGGAAAGATCAAGATCCACTTCCACCTCGTGCTGAAGCTGCTGCCACTAGTCATGGCCGAGACGATGAAATGCCAGCAACGTCGTCTGCCAAGGCCAATGCCCAATGTCATAGTACAGAGCATGTAAAATCCAAAACACCAAATATCAGTAAAAAAAGGACTCCAAAATCTAAAATAAAATTGTCGGAGAAGCGTAAACTTGCCAATATGCCATTTACCACACGGAGTGGCAAGGAACGGCTGAGGCCCTGGCCTATGTTCATGGCTAGTGGTTCAGCTTCACATGAGGATGGAAGCACTCAGCCTCTCGCTAGAAAAATGAAAAGACTCAAGCTGGCAAAAGCACCGCAAAGAACTGTGCGTTCTTCGAAATCCCAAATCCACAAGGAGAGTCCAATTGTGTCGGTTGCGATGCCTGACCTTCCCAACACTGGACGTGAAGAGCATGCGCCTTCCACCATTTGCACGCCCCCTGCAAGTGCTGGAAGGAGCACCCGCAGTCCAGTTCTTGATAGTCAGATTGAAGATGTCGGTGTTGAAGTACACCAGGATGAGGATATGGGTGTTGCTGGCGCTGGGGAGGAAATTGACAAGGAGGATTCTGATGGTGAGGTGGTTTGTTTAAGTCAGGCACCCGGGGAGACACCTGTTGTCCGTGGGAGGAATATGGCCGTTGACATGCCTGGTGAAAATACCAAAAAAATCAGCTCTTCGGTGTGGAAGTATTTCAACAGAAATGCGGACAACATTTGTCAAGCCGTGTGTTGCCTTTGTCAAGCTGTAATAAGTAGGGGTAAGGACGTTAACCACCTCGGAACATCCTCCCTTATACGTCACCTGCAGCGCATTCATAATAAGTCAGTGACAAGTTCAAAAACTTTGGGCGACAGCGGAAGCAGTCCACTGACCAGTAAATCCCTTCCTCTTGTAACCAAGCTCACGCAAACCACCCCACCAACTCCCTCAGTGTCAATTTCCTCCTTCCCCAGGAATGCCAATAGTCCTGCAGGCCATGTCACTGGCAATTCTGACGATTCCTCTCCTGCCTGGGATTCCTCCGATGCATCCTTGCGTGTAACGCCTACTGCTGCTGGCGCTGCTGTTGTTGCTGCTGGGAGTCGATGGTCATCCCAGAGGGGAAATCGTAAGACCACTTTTACTACTTCCACCAAGCAATTGACTGTCCAACAGTCCTTTGCGAGGAAGATGAAATATCACAGCAGTCATCCTGCTGCAAAGCGGATAACTGAGGCCTTGACAACTATGTTGGTGTTAGACGTGCGTCCGGTATCCGCCGTTAGTTCACAGGGAACTAGACAATTTCTTGAGGTAGTGTGCCCCCGTTACCAAATACCATCTAGGTTCCACTTCTCTAGGCAGGCGATACCGAGAATGTACACGGACGTCAGAAAAAGACTCACCAGTGTCCTAAAAAATGCAGTTGTACCCAATGTCCACTTAACCACGGACATGTGGACAAGTGGAGCAGGGCAGGGTCAGGACTATATGACTGTGACAGCCCACTGGGTAGATGTATGGACTCCCGCCGCAAGAACAGCAGCGGCGGCACCAGTAGCAGCATCTCGCAAACGCCAACTCTTTCCTAGGCAGGCTACGCTTTGTATCACCGGTTTCCAGAATACGCACACAGCTGAAAACCTCTTACGGCAACTGAGGAAGATCATCGCGGAATGGCTTACCCCAATTGGACTCTCCTGTGGATTTGTGGCATCGGACAACGCCAGCAATATTGTGTGTGCATTAAATATGGGCAAATTCCAGCACGTCCCATGTTTTGCACATACCTTGAATTTGGTGGTGCAGAATTTTTTAAAAAACGACAGGGGCGTGCAAGAGATGCTGTCGGTGGCCAGAAGAATTGCGGGACACTTTCGGCGTACAGGCACCACGTACAGAAGACTGGAGCAACACCAAAAACGCCTGAACCTGCCCTGCCATCATCTGAAGCAAGAAGTGGTAACGAGGTGGAATTCAACCCTATATATGCTTCAGAGGTTGGAGGAGCAGCAAAAGGCCATTCAAGCCTATACAATTCAGCACGATATAGGAGGTGGAATGCACCTGTCTCAAGCGCAGTGGAGAATGATTTCAACGTTGTGCAAGGTTCTGCTGCCCTTTGAACTTGCCACACGTGAAGTCAGTTCAGACACTGCCAGCCTGAGTCAGGTCATTCCTCTCATCAGGCTTTTGCAGAAGAAGCTGGAGACATTGAAGGAGGAGCTAACACGGAGCGATTCCGCTAGGCATGTGGGACTTGTGGATGGAGCCCTTAATTCGCTTAACAAGGATTCACGGGTGGTCAATCTGTTGAAATCAGAGCACTACATTTTGGCCACCGTGCTCGATCCTAGATTTAAAACCTACCTTGGATCTCTCTTTCCGGCAGACACAAGTCTGCTGGGGTTCAAAGACCTGCTGGTGAGAAAATTGTCAAGTCAAGCGGAACGCGACCTGTCAACATCTCCTCCTTCACATTCTCCCGCAACTGGGGGTGCGAGGAAAAGGCTCAGAATTCCGAGCCCACCCGCTGGCGGTGATGCAGAGCAGTCTGGAGCGACTGCTGATGCTGACATCTGGTCCGGACTGAAGGACCTGACAACGATTACGGACATATGATTCTCTCCCCATTGAAAGAATGGTGGAGGATTATATGAGTGACCGCATCCAAGTAGGCACGTCACACAGTCCGTACTTATACTGGCAGGAAAAAGAGGCAATTTGGAGGCCCTTGCACAAACTGGCTTTATTCTACCTAAGTTGCCCTCCCACAAGTGTGTACTCCGAAAGAGTGTTTAGTGCCGCCGCTCACCTTGTCAGCAATCGGCGTACGAGGTTACTTCCAGAAAATGTGGAGAAGATGATGTTCATTAAAATGAATTATAATCAATTCCTCCGTGGAGACATTGACCAGCAGCAATTGCCTCCACAAAGTACACAGGGAGCTGAGATGGTGGATTCCAGTGGGGACGAATTGATAATCTGTGAGGAGGGGGATGTACACGGTGATATATCGGAGGATGATGATGAGGTGGACATCTTGCCTCTGTAGAGCCAGTTTGTGCAAGGAGAGATTAATTGCTTCTTTTTTGGTGGGGGTCCAAACCAACCCGTCATTTCAGTCACAGTCGTGTGGCAGACCCTGTCACTGAAATGATGGGTTGGTTAAAGTGTGCATGTCCTGTTTATACAACATAAGGGTGGGTGGGAGGGCCCAAGGACAATTCCATCTTGCACCTCTTTTTTCTTTTTTTCTTCTTTGCGTCATGTGCTGTTTGGGGAGTGTTTTTTGGAAGGGCCATCCTGCGTGACACTGCAGTGCCACTCCTAGATGGGCCAGGTGTTTGTGTCGGCCACTAGGGTCGCTTATCTTACTCACACAGCTACCTCATTGCGCCTCTTTTTTTCTTTGCGTCATGTGCTGTTTGGGGAGTGTTTTTTGGAAGGGCCATCCTGCGTGACACTGCAGTGCCACTCCTAGATGGGCCAGGTGTTTGTGTCGGCCACTAGGGTCGCTTATCTTACTCACACAGCTACCTCATTGCGCCTCTTTTTTTCTTTGCGTCATGTGCTGCTTGGGGAGTGTTTTTTGGAAGGGCCATCCTGCGTGACACTGCAGTGCCACTCCTAGATGGGCCAGGTGTTTGTGTCGGCCACTAGGGTCGCTTATCTTACTCACACAGCTACCTCATTGCGCCTCTTTTTTTCTTTGCGTCATGTGCTGTTTGGGGAGTGTTTTTTGGAAGGGCCATCCTGCGTGACACTGCAGTGCCACTCCTAGATGGGCCAGGTGTTTGTGTCGGCCACTAGGGTCGCTTATCTTACTCACACAGCTACCTCATTGCGCCTCTTTTTTTCTTTGCGTCATGTGCTGTTTGGGGAGTGTTTTTTGGAAGGGCCATCCTGCGTGACACTGCAGTGCCACTCCTAGATGGGCCAGGTGTTTGTGTCGGCCACTAGGGTCGCTTAGCTTAGTCATCCAGCGACCTCGGTGCAAATTTTAGGACTAAAAATAATATTGTGAGGTGTGAGGTATTCAGAATAGACTGAAAATGAGTGGAAATTATGGTTTTTGAGGTTAATAATACTTTGGGGTCAAAATGACCCCCAAATTCTATGATTTAAGCTGTTTTTTAGTGTTTTTTGAAAAAAACACCCGAATCCAAAACACACCCGAATCCGACAAAAAAAATTCGGTGAGGTTTTGCCAAAACGCGGTCGAACCCAAAACACGGCCGCGGAACCGAACCCAAAACCAAAACACAAAACCCGAAAAATTTCAAGTGCACATCTCTAGTATCATTCCACATGTGGTAGAAATATTTATCATTCCACATGTGGTAGAAATATATATCATTCCACATATGGTAGAAGGAAATATTTATCATTCCACATGTGGTAGAAATTTTTATAATTCCACGTATGGTAGAAATATCATTCCACATACGGTATGGTAGATGGAAATATTTATCATTCCACATGTGGTAGAAATATATATCATTCCACATATGGTCAGGGTCAGCAACAGAAATCTTGGGTCCCGTCACACGGATATCTCTGGGCCCCCCATCTCAAATCCCCTTGACCCCTCCTCCAAACATCCCTCCGCTGCATGTGCCAATAAATGTATCACTAAATACACACACGTGTGTATGTGTATATATATATATATCAGTGACGTGCGGTGAGGTCAATGACTGGGGAGGCACTGGCTAACAAAACTGGATTTACACACTCACTGTGCCCCTACACACACACACACACACACACACACACACACACACACACACACACACACACAGTACTCCCATATACTGTACTCACTATGTTCCCATACACACACTGCGCCTCCATACACACTGAGCTCACACACACCATGAGCCCCCACACACACCCTGTGACCCCCATACACACTGAGCTCACACACACACACACTGTGGCCCTCTACACACATATATACTGTGCTTCCATATACTCACTATGTTCCCATATGCACACACACACTATGCCACCATACACACTGAGCTCACACACACACGGTGCCCCCATACACACTGAGCTCACACACACACACACACACACACACACTGTGCCCCCATACACACTAAGCTCACACACACACACACACACACTGTGGCCCTATACACACATATATATTGTGCTCCCATATACTCACTATGTTCCCATACACACACACACACACACACACACACACTATGCCCCCATACACACTGAGCTCACACACACACACACACACACACACACTGTGGCCCTATACACACATATATATTGTGCTCCCATATACTCACTATGTTCCCATACACACACACTATGCCCCCATACACACTGAGCTCACACACACACACACACACACACACACACACACACACACACTGTGGCCCTATACACACATATATACTGTGCTTCAATATACTCACTATGTTCCCATATGCACACACACACACTATGCCCCCATACACACTGAGCTCACACACACACACACACACACACACACACACACTGTGCCCCCATACACACTGAGCTCACACACACACTGTGCCCCCATACACACTGAGCTCACACACACACACTGTGCCCCCATACACACTGAGCTCACACACACACACACACACACACACACACACACACACACACACTGTGGCCCTATACACACATATATATTGTGCTCCCATATACTCACTATGTTCCCATACACACACACTATGCCCCCATACAC